>NW_022196911.1:109081879-109091135 GCF_008632895.1 Mastomys coucha
CTCTCACCTTTTTACTTAAAGTTTCCAACACACAAAGCATTTTAGAGTATCCATGGAAACTTCCACAGCCACAGACTCAGAATGAGGCTGTGAGCGAGTGTCAGCATCCTGGAAGTCACTGCAGTGGCATGAGTGTGTCACTTTCTCTTTTTCTAATGGAGCCACAAAGTGCCATTTCTTTGCAAAGGGCCACACCAACAACAAGCCCAACTAAAAAGGGGGATAGCTACTAACAGGATGAATTTGTACCGTGGTTGGTTGCGTCTGGGCTGATAAATGTGACCAGTCTCGTAGCAAGGCAGGATTCAGACACTGCAGAAATGCACTTCCCTTGCTTAAAGGCCTTGTTGACCCTGATAAAGCATGTGGCCCTTCTAGAGGAGGAGTATCCATGTCCCAACTCCCACCCCCAGCTTTCTTGGCTTCCTGAGGGCAATCTGAGCTCAGGGTCAGTCCCCACAGTGTGCTACTGAGTTGAATGACCTTGTTCTCTTGAACTCCCCTGTCCCCATTCTGTACACCATTGTTCTGCAGTATCCACCAGCATTGGTTCAAGGACCCTCCATAGCTACAAAAATCCAGGGACGCCCAAGTCTCATATAAAACAGCGTGGTATGCGCACAGAACTAATGATAATTTCCCATGTGGTGTTAATCGTCTGTTATGTATGACATGATGGAGGTGCTGGGCAAGTGATGCTTATATTGTTTTGCTTGTGGGATAATGACAAGAAAGAAAAGCTTACATCTGCACAGTGTGAACATTGTATTTTTTAAAAAATATTTTCAATCCACAGTTGGTTGATAGAGAATCTGCAGATAATGAGACCATTTGGTCCCTCACAGTAGCTCTCATCCAACCCTTTCCAGTAGCCAGGCTAGCCTTAAGCTCTCTTGGTAGCCAAAGATGGCCCTTACCACAACATCCCAAGTTCTGGAGTTGATCACATGCATTTTATGCAGTGCTGGGGATTGAACTCAGTGCCTCATCAAGTCCAGACAAGCACTCTACCAGCTGAGCTACAGCCCAAGTGAATGCTAAGTTGGGTTTTTCTTGTATATTAAACAGATAAAGAAAATCACAGCACCTAAGTTGCTGGACCATGCATCTGCAACACGGCCTTGACTGTACCCTGAGTGTCTTCGGTGCTCTTCACATGGTAAACTAGCACATCACCCCACTTCCACCCGGTTACACCGGATCAGGTTAGAAGCCAGTGTGTTATCAGCTGGACCTGGGTTGACCCAGAAGGTTCTAATCTGAATTCATCATAGGGAGAATGGGGCCTTCTTGACAAGGTCCTTCAGCAATGGGGACAAGGGGAAGGACAGAACCCCTGCTGTGGCCAATGCCAAAAACAAGACAGACATTCAGATTCTGGTATCCAAGCTGCCCCTTTCCCTCCAACCCAATCTCTTCCACTGACAGCTATATTCGAGGACAATGATCACCCCTAAATATGGCCTAAGGGTGCTCTCCAAAGCCCAGAGTCCTAAAGAAACAGGGCCAGACTAAAAAATAAACAAGCCCACAGGTTTAAAAAAAAAAAATTCTGCACAGGTCGAACAGCCATTCCAGCAATGTTGCCCATCAGGTCTCTGTGCTGAGTTTTTGCACGGTAAGCATGCAGGACTTGGCAGCTGCAGCTTGCTTACTTGGTTGTTATTGTTAATACTGGTTTTACCCCAAAGGGCTTTGAGACTTGGGATAAGTGAATTAGCCAGCTTTCTCCTTTGTAAAATGAAGAAAATAACAACCCCACAAAAGATTTTTCAGAAGAGGGGAGAATACAGGTAACAACGTCAATGAAGACCGTTGGCATACTGCCTGGGGCCCTGCCAACATCCCCTCTTATTAATAAACATCCCAGGGAGCTCAGGAAAGCTGGGGCAAGAGTGGAAGGTCTCTCTTTCCAAAATGGTGGGGGCTTTGGCAGGTTTTAGAGGGTAACCAGGTGCTAGTTTCATTCTGCACAGTAAAATAATGTTGACTATCAAGGTAAGTCCAAGTCAGAACATGAGAAGGCCGCCTCATTGTACATCAGCACAAAGCCAGGTGGAAGACCTGTCCAGAAGAATCAGTAGGTAAAGGTACTGATGAGCCTCAGTCTCCTGGGGGAGTGCCCTACACTGTCCCATGTCCCTGCATGCACCGTGTCTTGAGCACGCACACACACACACACACACACACACACACACACATACACACACACACACAGAGATAAATAGATAAATGGCATTATTTTAAAATTAAGATGAATAAACAAAGCAAGGTAGGATGAGTGTGAGGAAGTAGAAGTCCTTTCATCCTAGCACTCAGGAGGCAGAGGCAGGGGGATCACTCTGAGTTTGAGGCCAGCCTGGTCTACAGAGTGAGTTCCAGGACAGTCAGGGCAATACGGTGAAACCCTGTCTCAAATTTTTAAAAAAAGGGGGAAAGGCATGCAAAGTCAGGCATGCAAACTCAAAGAAGTGCTCGTGAAAACTGGACGTCAATGTAAATAAAGAAAATATCTAAGAAAAAAGAAAACTGGATGTCGAGGGGGAGTGGGGGTTGGGGGGGGCTGTCAGGTGTGGTTGTTCTAGACACACTTTGTTGTCTCTTCTTCCTGACAGTGACAGCCAGACACCGATCAGAGGACGAGGGAGGAGATAAAATCAAATCAGAAGCACAGAAAAGACCTGGAGTCCCTGTCTTTCCATGGGCCCCATTTGGCTAGTGACCAAGTGAGAGCTATTGAAAGTCTATAAAGGCATAGAGGAGTGGATCTAGGGACTTGCTGGCTCTGTGCTGACACTGGCCTGCAGAATTCCATGTGTGCATGGGTCTGCGAGGGAGGCAGACATGGCTCCCAGAACAGGGCAGTCAGGGATCTGCCTCTCCCATTAGCTCTGTGAACTTGACAAGTGACATGCTATTTTCAAAGCTACTGTTTTCTCATGTAAAGCAAAGAGAGTCATTTCTTCCCCTTCCAGCCTCCCAGGCTGGAGACACCCAGGGAGAGGAGAGCATAGAAGGGTGGTTCCTAGAAAGGAACAGCCATTAGCAGTAGGGTTCTTTTCCCAGCCATAGATGAGAAGGCAAGAGAGCAAAGGAGAATGTGCACTTCAGAGTGTTGTTCACTCGAACGGGTGGGCAAGTACGGGCTCCTGGAATTCCCTTTGTAAGTGATCTCTGCAGTGTGTAAGTCAAAACTGAGGTCAGCTGTGGCTGGACAGAGACAGTGACCACAATACAGGTATAGAAGTGTATGAAACAGGGAGGTCCAGGATCTAAAGAGGCTGAGGCCATGTCTCTTCCCCCAGCAAGCTACTCACATTCCTTTTGTGGGCTGGCTTTCCCTGATTAAAAGAGAACACTGAACCCCAGCTCTCACTCCATCACCCCACCCACCTGAGCAGATTTTTACCAGAAGCCGCAGAAAGCTGGGAGCAACGTTGACATTTAATAAGTAAATAAATCCCTGTTCGAAAGCATTCCCATCCATTGCATCCCCACACTCAGGCCAATGGAAGTCCTAAAGCTAGCCACCTCCTCCTCTAACTCCTGCATGGTAGCCTTCTTCCTCTTTTTTCTCCCAATTATACTATAGTTCAGACTGGAAACCGGTGGAGATGGGCAGCTTAGGTTTTTGCATGCCTTGGACTGAGAGGAATATAGAACAAAGTCCTACCAGTGCTCTAAGACAGAGCAGAGCCTATGCACAGAGACTTTCTGTTTCATTTTTCCTTACAGTCCCACCTCCCCCCATCCCCAGGAAGGGCTAAGGATGGGTCAGGGGCTCTGGGGACCAGAATGCAGTCCCTGGAAACATCTGGGAATGATTAGCCTACAGAATCCAGGTAGCTTCAGACACATGCACACAAACACACACACACAATGCACATGCATGCATGCACACAGACATACATGAACATACACAAATACATGTACACATGTATACATACATGCACCTCTATATACATACACACATATAAACATAAACAAGTACATGCACATGTAGCCATGTGACACCCAATCATGCAATACTCATGACCCTACCTCTCAAAACAAACAGGAGACAGCAGGGTCCACTGTCCTGATAGGAAGACTGTGGAATGTCATTGTCTCCGAGCACCACATCAGTTTCTGTCGTCTCCCTGACCCATAAAGCTCAGTTGGGAACCATCTATGCACTGTATGTAGAAATGTCCATGAGAAAACTAGGAGGAAGAAGGAGGAGGAGGAGGAGGAGGAGGAGGAGGAGGAGGAGAAAGAGAAGGAGAAGGAGAAGAAGAAGAGGAAGAAAAAGCTATTTCTGATCATTGGGTATTTAGGTAAGCAAGGTCTGGGAGGGCTAGGGAGTCTAATGTGTTTATAATTATTGCAATTTGTAGTTTGATTGTTTTTCTCACAGGCTGTAAATTCAGGTCAGAAATATCCATAACTCCAAACAACCTACAAAAGAGCGTCAGTCGGTGCTCATCACAGGAAAACATCAGAAGAATGAAATATAGAAGGTTCCAGAACGAGGATCAAACACATACTGGAGAGAGCCTCAAGACATGCCATTAACTGACCAAAGGTGCCCCAAATCCCATCAGACTGTAATAATCATATATTCACTTCTCTGGCTAACTGTGACATTTGCTCCTTCCAAAAACACTACTCATCAGAGCCTATTTGGACTCATTAGAGACATAAGAAAATGTAGCATTGTTTGTCTCAAGGGCAGAGAGATGGAAGCAAATCTCTACAGCTAGGGAGTCCTTACATCTTCATGGATGAAGCAAGCAGTACAACTCCATATTAAACTCTGGTGGTCTCGGACAGCGAGGCCTGGTAAGCCTTGTTGACGGTTTTCTGAGGACAAGTGACAATGTCGGTGACGTAGCTTTCATCCAAGAGAGAGAGGCTCCTCTGTGAGCCCGAGGATTAAGAAAGTACTAGAAAGAAACCTCCCTTCAAAAGATGAGGGATTGGCCAGACAGGGGTGGCACATGCCTTTAATCCCAGCACTTGGGAAGCAGAGGCAGGTGGATTTCTGAGTTCGAGGCCAGCCTGGTCTACAGAGTGAGTTCCAGGACAGCCAGGGCTACACAGAGAAACCCTGTCTCACAAAAACCAAAAAAAAAAAAAAAAAAAAAAAAAAAAAAAAAAAAAAAAAATGCAATGATCCAGGATTTGCCAGAACCAATGGAGAAACTACCCTTTCCCTGGGCTCAAGCCTCAGGCAAGGTGAGATTGGGCTGCCGAAACCAAGGCCAGTAAGGAGGCCAGAAGAACTTGACTTCATCTCTGTGTGATGACATCACGCTGAGCTGGGCAGGCTAAGAGAGGAGTGGGCTCAGAGCAAAACACCCTGCTCCCATCACTATGAGGAACTCAGTCCTAAAACCCAAGTTCCCAAAGGAGAACCTGGATCAAAGGATCCTGTCCAACTCAAGGAAAATGCAAAGCCATTGGGGACCTTGGCTTCTTTGGTGGACTATAAAGGAGAAAGACAGCCTGAGTACATGGGAACTCCACCTCCCCAGGCCTCTTCCAGAACCACAGAGTTCAGCCTACTCAGCCTCGGGCCTGTGCCAGCCTCTCCTCCCCCTGGAAGACTTCTTTGCTTTTAGAAAATCATCTGGAAACTGTCATCGCCACTGTGCTCATTGGCAAATGTCCCCAAAGAGAGAGTGGCATGTACCACATACTACAAGCCGTTTCTGGGCTCAGACGGAGAATGGGGAGGAGAAGTGGGGCGAAGGGGTCACAGAGAAGCTGATTCAGTCCAGAAGCAAGATAGATGGGGTCCCAGGGGCTCGAGGTTGGGATCAAGGAGATGGGATGGGGCTCCAACTGGGCCAAGAGTTCAGAGAATCGCAACCTCTCACCAGCTGTTGCCTGCCCCTCAGTGTGCTGCTGGGATGGCCCCAGGGAAGCAGGTCTTTCTCCATGATCATGGGTTTGAATCCATGATAGAGGGAGACAGAGTCTCAGAATACACTGAGCCTAGAAGATAACGCCGGCCATAGGTGGACTAAGGCTGGATCCTGTCAAGGAGGAGACCTTGGGATAGCTTAATGGTAGAAAGCAGATGCTACCTCCTCTAGGAGTTGAGAACCACAGGAAGCACAGGCGACCATCACGGTTGGGAAAGGAGAGGGAGAGAGATGGAGATTGAAACAATGATGGGGGAAGGGGAGGGGAGGAGATGCGTGTCCAGGACAGGATGTCTCCCTGTGTGGTGCTTCATCCTCTGGGGACCCAGCTCCAACACACAAAGCTATTCTCCCTGCCCTCCTGGTTTCTGCTTAGCCAGGGCTCTGTCGGTTTGCAAAGCATGGCTGGCTATCTCTCAGTAGCTCAGCATGTGTCTTCAATGGGGTTCTATTTGGGGCTCCCTCAGAAGTTTCTACAGAGGAGCCCCGGGGATAAGGGGACACAGGAAGGTAAGGTAAAAACCTAGTAGTTTTCCTGAGGGAGCCCACCCACCCACCTTCATTCCTACCTCAGTCAAATGGTGCTTAGCACCTAGCCACTCTGGAAACATCCTTCCAGGTGTGTCTGGGGTGTCGGGAAAGCCAGTCTGAAAGGGAAGATAAAACGGTCACATACCGGAGTCTGTGATGACTTCAAACAACTTATCAACAGTAATTGGCTTTGCCCCTGGACATTAGGGCGGGCGGGACTAAGAAAGTACCCATCTTGGGCTCAGTGAAGCTGACAGACAGTCCTGTGAGCCTAACACGTACCCAGAGAGAACATATGTCTTCATGACTGTGTTCTCTCAGCCACCACTCCTTAACTAGGAAAGAGAGCAAAGCAGCTTCCAGCTCTTGGACAACCTGCCTCTCCCACAGGACGTAAACGTGTTTTGTCCTAGAGAGAGGGACAGGACCTTGCGTGGGTGGTATGGTAGTGCATTGCCTGCAGGCTTTAGAGTTGAAGTCAAGGGGATCACAAGATGAGGTTGGCTATGCAGTGAGCTCCAGGCCAGCCTGGGATACTATATGTATGTCTTATATATTAAGACCCTGTCTTAAAAAAGAAAAGGGGATGGGGCAAAGAGGAAGAGAAGGAGGAAGGGTCAGGAAAGGAAGAGGAAGAAGAAAGGATGGAGGAGGAAAGAAGGAAGAGGTCCCTGTGGCAACCCAGCACCATTTTGTGATGTCGAGGTTCACAGGTGACCACTAGTGGCCAGTGCCCAGGCAATCTGGTTAAAATGTCACTCACACTCTGAAGGTGCTTCTGACTTAAGATTGACTTTAAGATTAGCCATACCCTTAGGACAGAAGGTAGATCCCTGGAGCTCTGGCCAAGGGACTGGGGACCACTGACTTTGACTTGTCTTCTTGGAGTCTTACTCCTGCCAGCCTGAACCCAAGGCAGATCCTAAAAAGCAGCAGAAATGTCCCTTAGCTTGGCCCAGGGTTAGCTTAGAATGGAAAGAGGGGAGGAGCTGGCTTCCTCAGTTCTGTTGAAATGGGAGTCTCTGGGAAACAGATTCTTCTCACCAATGCCAATTTGCCTTCAGGATTGGGGATTGGGATTGTATGGTAAAGGTGTGCCCTCCGTTTCCAGGGGTTGATAGAGACCTTTAAGGCTATCGGGGAAAACTCACCCTACTATTGTGGACTTGGGAGAGGGAAAAGCAGGTCAGACACCCATCCCCCCGTTGGAAAAACGAAACTGTCATCATAGGGTCCACTCTCCCTTAGGAGACCCCACACAACTATTCTCAGGAACTTGGCCCTCCCTTCGGGTGAGCCCCTTTCCTGGGACTAAACACTTTTGCTCAGAAAGATTCCTAGGAGCCCAGAGAGGGAGGGGCTGCTGAAGCAGGTAGTGACCCAAGGAGGCCTGGGGGCTGAAATGGGCCTGAGGCTCCACCCTGCAGAGCAGAGCCTGCACCTCCATATTAAATGCTAACTTTGTTTTTATTTTTAAATTAACCCCGCAAAGTACCTCTAGTTAAAAGGAGGGGCGTCTTGAGTTAAGACATTCGGCCCAGGAAATTTACCACAGGGTGTTCTAGGGACCAGGAAAAGGAATTCATCCCAAGTACCACCTCTAAGGACTTATTTTGGGACTGATTGTTTCCTCTTGAGACTGCTGTCTCTTGAGAGGGAGGCAGGCTCCCACCTCCGCTCCACTCTCTTTCCATTTTCAGGCCCAGGCAGTTTAGAATCTCTGGTCCTTATACTCCCTGGAGGTGAGGTGGGAGGTCCCTCGGAGCGTCTCAAGACTTGGCTGATAGCTTGGGGGGCAGGGGGAGTGGTACGGAGGGGGACTATAGAGGCAGATAGGTTGTCACACCCTCTCACCTAACAACCTCTCCAGTGGCTCATCCTTCTCCCTCTTCAAATACAGAGGGGACAAGAAAGTAAAAATGTCCGTTTTAGGGTCCCCGAGTTTTACATCGTTCTGAGTAACACAGATCCCGGTTTGGAGAGAAATGGACTCATAAGCACGTATGTGTAGAGGCGTTTAGGGAACGCGTTGCTGGGAGGTCTGGCCGCTGAGCTCACACAAGCAAACAGCCCAAAGGCCACACTTATTCAGACATTTATTGCTTACCTACAAATCTGCAACTTTGCCTCTTTCCCCGCTGAGCTGCTGTTGCTACCCAGCCCAGCGAAGCCCAGCGAAGCCCAGCGAAGCCCAGCGAAGCCCAGCGAGCGCCTGTCCAGGCTTACCTGGCGCTCCCTTCCCAAAGGAAATTGTGGCTGGAAAAGCAAAGAACAAACATTGCATGCCTCAGCGAAAAATGGAAATCACGGAAGAGCGTCTGGGAGCCCTGTGCACGGGGACCTCGTGTCCAGCCAGAAGCAGAAATCCTGCGAGATTGCTTTCACGTGGACCCAGTCCGGGAACTGGAGGACAGAACGGAGTGGCCCTTTCATGGGTCACACTGTTAAATGTAGCCCGGGGTTGATGTCTTTTGGGGGCTACAACTGTTAGCATGCACCGAATTGGCATTTCTTAGAAGTTGGGACCCTGTTGGAAATAGCTTTAGATGAGGCTCCCACCTTGCTAAGGACTTTTGGAGTCCGGAGGTGTTTTGTTTTGTGTCCTTAATTCTTCATCTGGAGAGAGTACAAGTGACTGAGCCTGAGCCCTCTCAACACATCCCCCATCTACCCCTGTCCCCATTTGTGCTGCTAGGAAGAGAGGAGATCTACAGGCCTCAGTCGGGGAAATTGGGCCCTGCAGTGCTGGAGGGAGAAAGGGTGGGGGGCTCCCAGATGAGGACTTCCCAACTCTCTCTCTCTCTCTCTCTCTCTCT
>NW_022196911.1:109091501-109099096 GCF_008632895.1 Mastomys coucha
TCTCTCTCTCTCTCTCTCTCTCTCTCTCTCTCTCTCTCTCTCTCTCTCTCTCTCTCTCTCTCTTCACTAGCCCTCTGTGTTAGTTAACTGAGGAGCCCCTTCCACCTTAGCCTTCTATCTCCCCATCCCTCACACCCAGCAGTCCTTAATCTAAACACAGTCTGGACCCCGGATGTTTTCCCCACTACTTCAGGCTGAGGTCCCGTGGCCCTAGCATGAGGAACACAAGACTCTTCCAGAATCACGTCAGGAAGGAGAGCCCTGGGTGACTGAAAAAGTCAAGTCACAGTGGATTAAGCCCCTGAAGGGCTGCTTACAAGCCGGCTTTTCAGGAAGAAATTCGGGCCCAGCCACTCTTAAACTGATGGTGCCTGACTTGGCCTGATCCAGGCACACCAGATAGCTCTTGGCACCTGGGGAATGAGGAGGCTATCCCCCCTCACTCTGGCTCTCCAGGTTGAGTGCAAATGAGAACACTGGGCATCTACAGTGCCTTCCCCGCCCCCCAATTCCCTGTAGACAAGCACTTTCCAGGCCCCCATAACACAGTCATATCCGCACAGGAAAGAATAGAAATAGGAATTTCTGTAGAGATAAGTCTCATCTTGGAAAGCGCGCTGATTGCAAGCAACACAGCGCTGCCGCCTCCCCCACCTGGGCCCCTGCTGGTCCACCTCCACGAAAGTTTTCCAGCAGTTTCTCTAAGTTCCAGACAGTTTCTGGGCTTTTGGCGCCCCCTCTGGATGTCGCTGAAACTTGCAGTGTAATTTTCACTTCAACTGTTTTAAAAAGATTCCCCCCCCCCCAAAAAAAAGACTCAAGAATATAAAAATGCATTCGTGGAGGCGTAGAAGCATGTTAAGAAGTTTCATGATTTAAAATGTCGTACCACGTTATATCTCTCCATAGGTTATATTAAGGGTATACTTATAAATGGACGTATTCATGAACAAATACTTAATAAAATATTTCAAAATGCCTTAAGGCCACTGTCGTTTTTGTTGCCTTTGTGCCAGAAAACGTGGTAATTACAACAAATTACAACTCGCTGGTTTAATGCATCTGACAGTGGTCCCTGGTCTCTTCAACCGGTTTGAGGATCACACAAATGCCTCCACCCCAGAACAGAGAAATGTGTCTACATTAACAAAACTTGACACACACCCCCACCCACACACACACTCTGAAAAAAAAAAAAGATATATTTTCTTACACGTTGTGAGAATAATCCGAGCTACGAATATATGGCTATTGTTTGCAGGTCTCTTAAACTCGTAAACAGTCTATAGGGTAGTAGAGACACGCACGAGCACGGAGAGTAACATTCGTTTGAAAAGAAACCCCGACTGAGCAGAGTTGTCGCTTACTGCTATCACGAGTTCCTTTCCCTAAATAACAAATGCCCACTTCGGAAGAAAACAAGGGGAAAATAAGCTTTTCAAAAGCATCCCAAAGAAAAGATTCGTTTATATCTAAGTGTCCACACTTAGCCAATTAGAGGGGAGGGACCTGTCTTTGATACGATCCAGGCCGATTCACTTTATCAATAATTTAGTAAGTTCAAAGCGAGGTTTTGCAAGAATCCGAAGGGGTGTTTAAATGAATTTGTTTATCTTTTTTTACACCGTTGTGAGTTTGTTTGTGGTTCCGAGGGCATGTCGCCCGGTGGCAACTAAGATTTTTATTCGTTCCAGAAAAGATAATTCCTCCCTTAGCCAATCTTGTTCTAAGAGTTTGAGTAAACACGGAGCTTCGGCTCCAAGCACTCTTAAAGTACAACGGACACCTACGTGGCCTCCCCCAGAACGCCCACCTGTGTGCAGGTCTAGGAGGACGCGACTAAAGTCCAGACGCCTAGCGCTTCGCCCTCTTAGGTATCTGGTAAAGGAAGGCCCAAGCGAGGGAGCCACACGGCTCCGCCAAAGTGGCCCGTTTTGTCTGGAGTCTCCAGTCCAAGTCAGGGGCCTTGTCGGCCTCGCTGTCCGCGCTGCCACCTTTGCAAACTTCGCCCTCGACACCGGAGCAGTTTTGCAAACTCCAGTGGCGAACCTGACGGGTGTTTGTGACTCAGCCAGGAGGCAAGAAGCAAAACTCTAAAGTAATAATCCTGACTCCGAGGGGCGTCAGGGTGCTGGAGGGGCCGGGAAAAGACTTGTCAGATCAAGGTCGGCGTGGCCCAGGGGACCGGCCGTGAGAGAGCCCGGGACTGCGCGGTCCCCGCCGCCAGCCTTCGCGGGTGCTCGGCTTTGGTTTTCATTGATTCGCACTGCGAGAGCGCAGCAGAGTCTCCAGCCACCACACCGGCCTCGGTGAACCAGAGAGCGTTAATCTATTTATATGGATTATTACAGAGAACAGCGGGCGTTGAGTCACCCAAACATTTGCTTCCAAAAGACCATTTCTAAGCACTTTTTTGGAAGCCGGCAGACTCCAGGCGCAGAAGCCGAGCTCCGCTTTGACGAGCAGCTGTTGCAATTTCCATTGCTGTAAACGCCAGCGAAGTCCCGGGTACCACGGAGACAGCATCGAAAAGTAGTGGGGAGGGGGAGCAGTGGGAGGGGGGGTCCTAGTCTAGACACGCGCGTGCACACACACACACACACACACACACACACACCGATTCACACGGAGACCGTTCCAAAACTGTGACATTCCGAGAGTAGAGAGCAAACTTACACACTCGGACGTCCCGGGTCCCTCGCCTGCCCCGCGCCCCCCCTCCAAGTCCCCTCACCCCACCATCCACCCTCCCGCTGAGCTCCCCTCCCTTCTCCTCCCCTCGTGTCTCCTCACCCAACCCGGAGCCACCATCCTCTCCCCCTCCTTCCAAAATCCCGTCCAATCAGAGACTTGCCAACCCTGATGACTGCCGAGCCGTGATTGGCCCGAGGTCTCAGGTTAAGGGGGAGTATTTATTAAAGAGACCCTGAGCTGGGAGTCGGAGAGCCGAGAGCGCTGCTCGGAACTGCCTGGAAACTTCTGTGGGAGCGACAACTTTACCAGTTTCAGTCCAGGAACTTTTCTTTGCAAGAGAGACGGGGTGCAAGTGGCCCCGGTTTCGTTCTCTGTTTCTCCCTCCCTCCTCCTCCGCTCCGGCTCGCCTTCCCCGGGTTTGGAGCGGGCAGCTGAGCACCGGCCACCCAGCGCCTCTGCTAAGTGCCTGCCGCCGCAGCCCGGTGACGCGCCAAGCTCCCCGGGAGCCGTTCGCTCGGCGTCCGCGACCGGGCAGTTGAGGGAAGAGGAGCCCCAGCCGCCGCGGCTTCTCGCCTTTCCCTGCCACCGGCCCCCTGCCCCGGGCTCGCGTATGAATCTCCTGGACCCCTTCATGAAGATGACCGACGAGCAGGAGAAGGGCCTGTCTGGCGCCCCCAGCCCCACCATGTCGGAGGACTCGGCTGGTTCGCCCTGTCCCTCGGGCTCCGGCTCCGACACGGAGAACACACGGCCCCAGGAGAACACGTTCCCCAAGGGCGAGCCGGATCTGAAGAAGGAGAGCGAGGAAGATAAGTTCCCCGTGTGCATCCGCGAGGCGGTCAGCCAGGTGCTGAAGGGCTACGACTGGACGCTGGTGCCCATGCCGGTGCGCGTCAACGGCTCCAGCAAGAACAAGCCACACGTCAAGCGGCCCATGAATGCCTTCATGGTGTGGGCGCAGGCTGCGCGCAGGAAGCTGGCAGACCAGTACCCGCATCTGCACAACGCCGAGCTCAGCAAGACGCTGGGCAAGCTCTGGAGGTGAGCGCGCGGGACGCCAGGGAGGGCTCCGTGGCTACCCGGGACGCGGGCGGCACTCACCGACCCCGCCCCGCCTCCCTGAGCCAAGGAGTTGTGCGTGCATCCTGGGGTCTTCGGTCCAGGATGCAGGGCGTCGGTGGGGGGTTGGGGGGAGAGTGGCTCAGAGTCTGAGAAAGTTCTTGGGATTGCTCTTGGCGATGGCGGGGGTGGGGCGGGGGGGGCGTGAATGTGACTGCTTTGGGGAACGTAGCGGGGAGTGAGGGGGTGTGCCAGCCTGGTCCCTCTGGAAAGGAACAATTAGAGGAAGCAAGCCCACCTTCCTCGGGCCAACTGCGCTCTTTCCTGGGAAGACGGGGTGAAGGGAAAGTGTAACTGAGACCAGAGGAGACCCAGGCAAGAACTGGAGAAAGCTACTGAGAACCGGCAGGGGCGTGGATCGACAGAGCGAGCTTCTTGCAATTTAAGTGGGTTTTCGGAAAGTTTTTAACTGCGTGCTGGGAGGGGTGGACCGCTCCAGTAGCAAAGGCGTTTAGAGCGGCCTCAGCAGGGAGCTATTTCCATCTTCAGGGTTTCCAAAATAGGAGGCCAGGGGAGGGGGCGGGGCGAAGAGTGACCGCTCAGGTCGACTCCGAGCACTTTTCTTAAAAGAAAAAAAGCAAAAGAAAGAAAAAAAGAAAAGTTCTAAGTCTCAGAGGAGGATGGAAAGCAGACTGGGGGGAGGGGGGTAGTGCGCGAAGGAGGGGTAGGGACATGACAGCTCCCGGGGTTTCATTGACCCCCCCCCTTTTCTTCTGCCCACCCCTCCACAGACTGCTGAACGAGAGCGAGAAGAGACCCTTCGTAGAGGAGGCGGAGCGGCTGCGCGTGCAGCACAAGAAAGACCACCCCGATTACAAGTACCAGCCACGGCGGAGGAAGTCGGTGAAGAATGGACAAGCGGAGGCCGAAGAGGCCACGGAGCAGACTCACATCTCTCCCAACGCCATCTTCAAAGCTCTGCAAGCCGACTCCCCACACTCCTCCTCGGGCATGAGTGAAGTGCACTCCCCGGGCGAGCACTCTGGTGAGCAAGGCGCGAGTGATCCCCCTAGGGGCTCTTCCTGGCACACTCTTAAGGCGCCCCTCTCCCGAGAAGTATCGGGTTGGAGACTTTGCGCTCCCTGAAGTAAGGAAACACTATTCCCTGCATTCCCTCCCAGTTTAGGGCCCTCAGAAACAGGCAGTCTGGCGCGCGTGCACGGACGCGCGCGCATGCGAATTCACAGACACACACACACACACACTCGCACGCGCGCGCGCGCACACACACACACACACACACACACACACACACTTCAAACCATGAATCCTGAGCTGGGTTCTTTATTGCAAGGTAGCATGTCTTAATTGCTTTATGAAACTTACCCACTTTTCTCTTTACGCCTCACCCCAAAAGCACACATTCTTCTACAGGTAGCAATTTAGTCTTCCGGACCCTTGGGACCTCAGACCCCTCCCCTGATAAAGGAGCTTGCCTAGTGTGTACCTGCGGGTTAATCATTCGGCGACTTATCGCTGGTGCAGCGCGCCTCCAGCGAGAGAGCGGGTCCTAATGACACCTTGGCAACCAGGGAGGGTCCCCAGAGGCTCCTAAGACCAGGGGCTTTGCACAGCGCTTGTTGATTTTTTTTTTTTTTTTTTACCGTTTGTCTTTCTCTTTTTATGGCCTGCAGGGCAATCTCAGGGTCCACCGACCCCACCCACCACTCCCAAAACCGACGTGCAAGCTGGCAAAGTTGATCTGAAGCGAGAGGGGCGCCCTCTGGCAGAGGGGGGCAGACAGCCCCCCATCGACTTCCGCGACGTGGACATCGGTGAACTGAGCAGCGACGTCATCTCCAACATCGAGACCTTCGACGTCAATGAGTTTGACCAATACTTGCCGCCCAATGGCCACCCAGGGGTGCCGGCCACCCACGGCCAGGTCACTTACTCTGGCAGCTACGGCATCAGCAGCACCGCACCCACCCCAGCCAACGCGGGCCACGTGTGGATGTCAAAGCAGCAGGCGCCGCCCCCTCCTCCGCAGCAGCCCCCGCAGGCCCCGCAAGCCCCACAGGCGCCTCCTCCGCAGCAAGCACCCCCGCAGCAGCAGCAGGCACCCCAGCAGCAACAGGCGCACACGCTCACCACGCTGAGCAGCGAGCCAGGCCAGTCCCAGCGAACGCACATCAAGACGGAGCAACTGAGCCCCAGCCACTACAGCGAGCAGCAGCAGCACTCCCCGCAACAGATCTCCTACAGCCCCTTCAACCTCCCGCACTACAGCCCCTCCTACCCGCCCATCACCCGCTCGCAGTACGACTACACCGACCACCAGAACTCCGGCTCCTACTACAGCCACGCAGCCGGCCAGGGCTCGGGGCTCTACTCCACCTTCACTTACATGAACCCCGCGCAGCGCCCCATGTACACCCCCATCGCTGACACCTCCGGGGTCCCTTCCATCCCGCAGACCCACAGCCCGCAGCACTGGGAACAACCAGTCTACACACAGCTCACCAGACCCTGAGGAGACCTTGAAGAGCGATGGTGATGGAGCTGATCTTTTTTTTTTAAGAAGAAGAAAAAGAAGACGAAAAAGAAAAAGAAACGAAAAAGAAAAAGCTGAAGAAATCAAGAACCAATTGAAATTCCTTTGGACACTTTTTTTTTTTTTTTTTGGTCTGTCGTTATTTTTTAAAGACATCTAAGCGAAGGTAAAGCGTGCTGCGATTCCAGGAGAGAGACTTTAAGACATTATCTGAGCTCATGACAACATATTGCAAATGGCCGGGCCACTCGTGGCCAGACAGACAGCACTCCTGGCCAGATGGACCCACCAGCGTCAGCGAGGAGGGGCTTGTCTCCTTCAGAGTTAGAGTGGAGGACGATTGGAGAATCTCCCCGCCTGTTTGGACTTTGTAATTATTTTTTAGCCGTAATTAAAGAAAAAAAAGTCCTCTGTGAGGAATATTCTCTATTTTAAATACTTTTAGTATGTACTGTGTATGACTCATTACCATTTTGAGGGGATTTATACATATTTTAGATAAAAAAGTTAAATGCTCTTATTTTTCCAACAGCTTAACTACTCCTAGTTCAAGAGTGTCCGCTAGCCTTCCTTGCAACCAGAGTATTTTTGTACAGATTTGCTTTCTCCTAAACAAACAAAAACAAAACAAAAACAAAAAACAACAAAAAAAAAACAAAAAAAAATGGAAAAAAGAAAAAGGAAAAAAAGTGTGTTGTTATAGTAACATAAATAATACACAGACTTTTGTTACACCATCAGTTTTGGGGGTGAGCTTTGATTAATTCCCCAGGCTCTCAGATTTCAGGAGCAGCTGCCTTAAAAAAAAAAAAAAAGAAAAGAAAAGAAAAGGAAAGGAAAAGAGAAGAGAAGAGAAGAAAGCCTTCTTTAGCAATAAGGAGAATAAACAGATAACATACAGAGCATTGGTGAGCTTTATCATATATATATTATTATTATTATTTTTTGAAAACACCTTGAGCCTTAAAATCCCGCTGCTGGGAAACTATATGCTGTTCCTAGAACATCCACTGTGCCATTGCCTGCTTGCTGGCTGCAGCCTCAGGAGAGCCAAGGGCCAGCAAAGGAGACCCAAGTTTCTTGGGGAAGGTTTTTCACGCAGCCTGTAAGTACCCAAGCATTGCCCCTGGTTGCCTGCTGGGCCCCATGTGGACAGCAGATGCTGGAGTATGCCTGCTCAGATCATCCCCTGTGCCTCCCTGAATACCAGCATTTAACCTTCAAGACATTCCATGTGCTAAAATTATTTATTTTGTAAGGAGGAGTTTTTGGTTTTTTTTTTTTTTTA
>NW_022196911.1:109099127-109108332 GCF_008632895.1 Mastomys coucha
TTTTTTTATTTACTGTCTTTAAGGTAGATTGTTGGCGCCTTCCTCAAAGGGTATGGTCATCTGTTGTTAAATTATGTTCTTAACTGTAACCATTTTTTTTTAATTTATCTCTTTAATCTTTTATTATTAAAAGCAAGTCTCTTTGAATTCTTCATTCTAGATTTGTACAAATGCTTTTTTGTCTGTCCTTGTGGGGTTTATTTTTCCCCTTTCTTTGTTGTTTTCATTGTCGTTGATAACAAACTGGAAACCTGTTTCTCTCTGTTTGTGGACAAATGAGAGGTTTCAGATGCAGTGAGCATTCACTGAGTCCTTTGCAGTGTTTTCTACCACAGACCTTTGGGCTGCCTGGACTGGATATGGATGTGTGCCTGTGTTGTGACACCGAACAACGCAAGCCTCTGCGAGTGTGTGTCCTGGATAGCCCCTTGCCTGCTCTCCTGCAGAGAGACATTGGACAGACCTTAATTCTTACTCACTGCTGTGGCTACAGAGTAGAAGGATTGCTTTTTCTTTCTTTCTTTCTTTCTTCCTTCCTTCCTTTCCTTTTTTTTAAGACAGCAGACTTTTTTTTAATTTAAAAAAAAAGATATATTAACAGTTTTAGAAGTCAGTAGAATAAAACCTTAAAGCATTCTTATAATATGGCATCTTTTGATTTCTGTATAAAAACAGACCTTTTAAAAAATATTTCTGTAACTTAAGAAACCTGACATTTATGTCATATTTTCTCTTTAGGTAAGGTTTGGTTTGTCTGTCTGGTTTGTTTCCCTCTCCAAACTCTTCCTTCTTTGTGCACCCCGCCCTTCTTCCCTTCCTTCCTTTCTTTTTTGTATATTATTGTTTACAATAAATATACATTGCATTAAAGTGAAAACAGTCCCGTTGACTTATTCACTCTGCTCTTCTATGAAGAGTGCTTTAAGGAACCAGGCACTAAAGAGATTGTGAACCTGCGATCCTGGTGGCGGTTTCGATTTGATGGCTTCCCTTGCCAATTGCAGACTGGGTAGTGAAAGACCTGAGTCTCCTGAGCCCCTAGGCCTGAGCTCAAAGCATTTGGAAAGTGTCACCACAGCCAAGCCACACAGAGAGTGTCACCACGTCACTTTTACCCACTCTGGCAAAATGTGTGTGTGGTTCTCAAAACTCTCCTTCAGGGCAGAAGCTGTTCCCCTGTGGAGGTCAGAGGGGAGAGGGAACATCAGACTGGACATCCGAGGCCTGTCAGGAGACCCAATGCCAGAGAGGTGACTCTTTCTGAATACCATATGGCAAACTTTAGGCTATCATAGATACATACCAAAGAAATGGGGTGCCCGCTTGCAAGGCAAAGAGCCAGAGGGAGAGAGGGGGGTCTACCTACCTACAGGAGGTCAGGGAAAGCCTGATTAACCCCTGAACTGATCTCCATCTCTCCTGATTTCTCTGCAGAGACAATGAAGAGAGATTGCCCCCACCCCCACCCCACCCCGTTCCCTCCAGTTTAACTCATCATACAGAGATGCGGAGGAACTGTCCTAGAAGAAATACGGCCTAATCCTGTTTTCTTTGGCCCCAATTCGATGGGGAGTTTCCAGGTTCAGAGAGACGTTCAGGTCATTTTTCATTAAACCGATGAAGTCACTCCCTCCCACCTCCTCCAGGCACCTCCCCCACCTGATGGGGCCCATGTCTAAGAAGGTAAAGGCGCCCCCAGCACTCTGCACAGACCATCCCAGGGCTGAGTACAGGGCCCGGGTTCTACCGCGTTCCTGGCCAGTCTCCCACAGCAGGATCAGGGTAACCAGGAAAACGATACTTATCAGATCCAAGTAGCATTAGTCTGAGGTCTCCTCTGCAAATTCCTCATACAAACGTTGATGGAAGGTCTGTAATCCATGGGGGGACACCCCCAACAGATTTCTCTCTCTCTCTGCACCTCCACACATCAGATTCTCCTCATTGGTGTGACATCCAGAGTTTGCTTTCTCTCTCTCTCTCTCTCTCTCTCTCTCTCTCTCTCTCTCTCTCTCTCTCTCTCCTTTTCCCCACTACTGCCAACACTCACTCACAAAGTACCTTTTGAAAACGTCCATGGTGGGCACTAAGTCTTGTCCACCTTGCTCATCCTAATGGTCACACGGTGGCTCTCAGAAGGGGCTAGGTCTGTACTGTCCTCTAACTTCTTGCTCTTTTCTCTGCTGTTATGCCCCAATCAGACCTTCTGAGAACAGGTGTTCTGTTGTGATATGAACTTATTACGGTGATCTAGGGCAATTTAACCACCATCATATGCCTCAGTGCTTTGTTTTTTGGTTTTTGTTTTTTGTTTTTTCTTAGAATGTATACAATTGTACCTTATAGCCGACAAAGTTGGTTTTGAAGTGATGTTCCGCCAGCACTATTTCCGATACTGAGTACAGCTGACTAGCAGTCTGAAAAGCCATCTTCATGTATTAGAATTGTGTAAAGTGAGATTCATAAAGGGTTCCTTAGGAGACCCCCGGAGTGGCTCTGATGTACAGTAAATACACAGGATACGGTAGAAGGTCCAGAGAATATTCCTCAGAAGCCCCAACACTGCCACCCACTCTCATACTCATTAGGGCCAGTCAAAGCCCAACGCCACCAGATTATGAAATATTTTAGAGAAAGTTTTATGGTAAATCCACAAGCCAGGGGCTTATCACCTGGGCAACATTCACATGGGCTGGAAACCTAGGAGAGCAGCCACAACAACAACAACAAAACCCAAAGGGCTGCGTTTAGACCCACGCCACCACAACAACAACAAAACCCAAAGGGCTGGCGTTAGACCCACGCCACCACAACAACAACAAAACCCAAAGGGCTTGCGTTTAGACCCACGCGTACTTGTTATTTGTGTTTCACTTCAGCCTTACTATCTTAGTAAAAAAGAATTCTTTTTTTTTTTCCCAACAAGAAGGAATGAAAAGCAAACACATTTAGAAACGGTGTCTTTTGACTGTTATTAAACTAGAGCCGTGTGGAGGAGTTTGAGCTGTGTTTTGACAGTTCTCACTTGCAATCTTCTGAGCATCCTTTCCCATACCCTCATCCCCCTGGGGCATCTTTTTATTCTTAATTGATTGGCGAACTGTCACTATAGCCAGACACAGAGTCATTATGAAGCCTGAGCTCACTGGCCTGGAACTCAGCCAGTAGGTTAGGCCAGTTAACAAGGGAGCCTCACAGATCTTCCTGTCTCTGCCTCCCCAACAATGGGACTACAAGCATGAGCCACCAGGTCAGCCCTTTTACCTATGCGCTGAGGATCTGAATTCAGGACTTCGTTCTTGTGCGGCAAGCACTACACCAACTGAACCATCTCCATGGCCCATCGCCATTATTTTATTTAAAGAACCCTTCTTCAATGGAGGGGTGTGGTGGCAAGAAGCTGGGCCTGCCCATAACCATAGCTGATGACCCTGGCCTCAGACACCGTACACGTGATACTTCTGTCTGTTCTCAGTAGTGCCTGGCACTCAGTAGGTCCTTAACTAATGCCAATGACCTCTCATTACATCTATAGACATGAGGGCAAGAACATAGACTGCATTACAGAGAACCCTATATAACTCCAATACTTCATCTTGGCGGTGGACTTGAAGCATGTGGGAAGACAGAATTTCGGTTGAAGAACTTCCTCCATCAGACTGGCTTACAGCACATCTGTGGGGCATTTTTCTGGCTGTTCATCGATGTAAGTGTGCTGAGCCCATGATGGGTGGTGCCATTCCAAGGCAAGAGGGCATGGACTATATTGAAAAGATAACTCTATTTCACACTGCCATATTCTCTCTTAAGAAGACCTATGCATAAATGGGTTCTTCCCAGTGCCAGGAAATACAGTCAGTCATGGCAGGGAAGGGGACAGGAGTAGGAAACCAGACGGTCCTATTACATACACAGTCAGGAAGTACAAATGGGCCTTCTATCACTTTAACCCAAAACTATACTAGCTCTCAAAGTAGCCAAGCCACGTGGTTATGTTACAGTCAGCAATTTCTGTCACACTGCTACTGTGAAACTGTGCGCGTGTGCATGCCCCTGCGTGTTCATGTGGGCGTGTGCATGTGTATATGTAAAGAAAACAAAGGTTGGTGTCAATGTCTTCCTAAGTCACTCTAGACCTTATATTCTTAAGGTAAGGCCTCTGTCTGAACCTAGAATAAAGACACTCCTCCAGGCTGCTGGGCAGTGAGCTCCAGGGATCTGCTTGTCTCTGTAATCACAGCACTTAAGTTCCAGACACGTACCTGGCTTCTACGGGAGGCCTAGGGACCCTAACTCAGGTTCTCATGCTTGGACAGCACGAACTTTACTGACTGGCCACCTCCTTAGTCAACTGATTTGTTGAACCCAGCTACCAAGATTACATTTACTCCTGTTGTGACAGCAGGATGGCACATGCTGTATGAACAGGCAAAGAAAATGGATTCACATCAGGGAACCTCCAATCTGTCAGATGGCTTATGTGCACAATTGTATTAATCCATTAAATAACCCTTAGAGACAGCCGTTACTAGTACTATTCTGCAAAGAAAGACACTGAGGCACACAGGGTTATTAAGCAATTAACCTAAAGTCATGTCACCACTAAAAGGTACAGACAGGGACCATAGGCCAACTCCCCACACCTATCAGTTTCCAAAAGAGCATTTGAAATAGAATTTGTAACAGCAAAGGGAGAATAAAATGAGAAATGGAACTTTCAGGCTGTAAATTGTTATATCACGGGGAATCTTGCTAAAGCAAATTCTGACCAACCAAATAGCTATTTCAGAACAAATTATAGACTACATACATACCCAATCTGGCCCAGCTACTGTCATGGCAAAGACACACAAGCTGCACACACAGTAGTAGTATAGTCTACAGATCAGCCACATGTGACTCTGCTGTGGTGGCCAAGTGGAGCTGCTGGAGTATATTAGTCACTTCTTTGTTGCTGTGACAGAAGATAAGAAGCAGGTTAAGGAAGTATAGGTTTACCCTGGCTCACAGTTCCAGAACGCACAGTCCACTGTGCCTCACAGTTCCAGGATACATAGTCCACTATGGATCACAGTTCCAGGATGCACACAGTCTACAGTGATTCACAGTTCTGGGGATGCACGGTCCACTGTGGCTCACAGTTCCGGGATGCACAGTTCACTGTGGCTCACAGTTCCAGGATACATAGTCCACTGTGGCTCACAGTTCTGGGATGTGCAGTCCATTGTGGTTCACATTTCCGGGATACACAGTGCACTGTGGTTCACAGTTCTGGGATGCACAGTCTACAGTGATTCACAGTTCTGGGGGTGCACAGTCTACTGTAGCTCACAGTTCCGGGATGCACAGTCCACTGTGACTCACAGTTCTGGGATGCACAGTCTACTGTGGCTCACAGTTCCGGGATGCACAGTCTACCATCATTGGGAAGGCACAGGAGCAGGAGCTCAGATGGTCCCATTACATCTACAGACAGGAGAGAGAACAGGATGTGAGGCCCAGTTATAAAACCTCAAGGCACACACTCCCAGAAATCCACTTCCTCCAGTGAGGCTTTCCATCCTGAAGGTTTCACAACCTTCCCAAGCATTATCACAAGCTGGGAACCAAGTGTTCAAACATATGAGCCTGGTTGGGAGTAGGGGGAGGGGCGTTTCCCATTCAAATTCCAATACTGAGCAGTGAGTTCTGGCCTGCAGAGCCTAATCATTTTCCATCTGGCTCTCGATAGAGAGGATTTACCAACCTTTTTGTACAGTCCAACTCCTGGACTCAAGGCCCTGGTGTCTGAGCATCCTGCCTTCTATATTAAAGCCCTTCACCATCTCGGGGCCTTTGCACACTCTACTGTCTTGACCTAAAGATCTCTTTCATCAGAATCGTTCCTGCCATCTCTGTCCTGGTTTCCATCTTAGCCCAAGTTTCCCTGTTCTGAGGATCTTAGGTGGCTGCTACCCTCATTCTAGGCACTCTCTAACCCATTCTCCTCTTTCATGACACCATTGTCTCCTGAAATAAGCCTTGTCCTGAATGTGTTTGTCTCTTCCACGAAGGCTCTGAGCTTTGCGGAATCCTGTCCCTCAACTAGGATTAGAACATTTGACATAGACCAAGAGCTCTGGAAAGACTTACTGATGGATTCATTGATATATAAAGTAATTTTTAGTCCCATAATCCTAAACTGAAATTGAGACTTAGAGGTTAGAAAGCAAAATTACTCTGTCGTAAAGCAGCCAGTTACATCAGCAGACTAAACTATCCATTCATTGTGGGCCTGGTTGTGAACTTGATATGGAGATGAGAAGAAAAGGGTTCACGTGAAGTAAACAGGCAACAGTGATGTGCACAGAATTCTATGTCGACACAGAGGTGGGAAGGGAGGGAGTGCTTTCTGGAAGGGGAAGCCACTCTCCCTGGGGAGGTCAGGGCATAGAAGAGGAGTTGTTTGACAAATGTGCAGGTGTAGCAGGGCCTTGTGGGACACACCTGTAAACCCAGCAGAAGGCACACAGCAAGTTCAAAGCCAACTTGTCTACTTAGCAAGATCCAGGTCAGCCAAGACTATATAATGAGTGAAAAGGAAGTGAGGGAGGAGGGGAAGGAACTGAGAAAGGAGGAGGCAGGCAAGAAGGAAGGAAGGAA
This sequence comes from Mastomys coucha, assembly GCF_008632895.1. Classification (NCBI taxonomy): domain Eukaryota; kingdom Metazoa; phylum Chordata; class Mammalia; order Rodentia; family Muridae; genus Mastomys; species Mastomys coucha. Next base: position 109,105,770 of record NW_022196911.1, read on the forward strand.
GGAAGGAAGGAAGGAAGGAAGGAAGGAAGGAAGGGAGAGAGGGAGGGAGGGAAAAGGAAGGGGAGGGAAGGGAAAAGGAGGGAGGGGAGGAAGGGAGAGGGAAGAGGAGGAAGGGGAGGAAGGTAGGGGGAGGAAGGAAGGGGAGGAAAGGAGAGAGAAGGAGGGGAGAGAAGAGGAGGAGAGAGAAGAGGAGGGAGGGGAGGAAGGGAGAGGGAGGAGGAGGAAGGGAGAGGGAAGAGGAGGGAAAGGGAGGGGGAGAGGGAGGGGAGAAGAAAGGAGAGGGAGGGGGAAGAAGGGAAATGGAGGGGAAAGGGAAGGGGAGGAAAAGAGAGTGAGAGGGAGGAAGAGAGAGGGAGGAAAAGAGAGTGAGAGGGAGGAAGAGAGAGGGAGGAAAAGGAGGGAGAGGAGGAGGAGAAGAGAGGGGGGAGGAAGAAGGAGGGGGAGGGAGGGAGGGAAAAATAATAGGAGGAAAGGCAGGGGAGGGAGGGTGCTGGTCATGGTGTCTTTTTTCCTCGAACTGAAACAGTCCTGACCAGGGGGATGCTCATCAAGACTTAGGAAGTGTACGAAACTACGAAACTGCAAGCTTCTGCAGGCCCCTGACATTTAGAGATTTGCCAGGCCCTTGCCAAGATTCCACAAGCAGTAAAGATGACAGAGGAGTTCTCCTACAAGTAGGGATCGCCAGAGACAATGTTTCCAGCTGTTAGGGTGGGCTTTTTGTTGATGTGCCTGTGTTTGAGTTACCCATGCCTCTAAGTAACCTCCCCCATCCAGTCCTGAAAATACCCCTCAAACTCATTGGGTCAAGCTGGATGTGTGTGATATGGTTCCCCTGGTCTGGTGTCAGCATCTGTGACTAGACATTTGCTCATGTCAGCACAAGGGGATGGAGGGGCAGGACACAATGGCTGAAGAGCAAAATTAACTCCACCCAGGGAAGAGGTAGGTCCCACTACACGGCCACAAGCCCCCTAAAAATATTCAAACCATGTTCCCCCTCTCAGATTCCCCCTCCCTTGTTCTACTGCAGGAAAAGTAACAGCAACAAATTAAAAACAAACAAACACACTTTACCAACAGTAAAGTACATGGATCTTCTGTATGCAATTCAAGTGATTTTGATCTACATTTACATCTGCATAACCAATATCCTATCTAACTCAAGAACATATCCATCAACCCCAAAAGTCTGCTCAACCCCCACCTTCCTGTATCCAGTCTCTGGTCTGATTGTGTCCCCATAGACTAGACCCTGTTCTTAGCATAACTGCAACTTTCCGGTCTGAGTCCATTTACACCTTACTTTTCTCGGGATTCACCGATCCTATTGTGTAATTTTTCATTGCACAACTGAGTGGTGTTTTGTTGCACAACTTGTCTGTACATTCCCCTGTCATCTACGCTCTGTCCAGCTCGAGAATACCATGGATAAAGCCCATATACATCTCTCTTGGGTAAATACCTAGAACCATGATTGCTGAATCACAGAAAAGATGACTGTCCAACTTCATAAGAAACTGACAACCCGTTATCCATTTCAACTCTCACAGTAACGAAGGAAGGAGCTTCCCAAGCTCCCGGCACATTCACGCTAATGTTTGCCATCAGATCCCTTACATCTCATTTTCCACACTGTGGGTGTGAATGGTGTCTGTGCTAGTTACTTTTCTCATTGCTGGGACAAAGTACTTGACAGCGCAACTCAGGGAAGCAAGAGTCTCTTCAGGCTCACAATTTGAGTAGGTAGTCTGTCACTGGGGATAAGGCAAGCTGCTATTGCTTTGCTTTGCTTTGTTTGTTTGTTTGTTTGTTTGTTGGTTTGTTTGTTTTTGCACAGGGTGGCTGGTCATTTAGGGTCCCAGCCCGTGGGATGGCACCCACCACTTTTAGGATCTACCTTTCCATTTCAATTAATCATCAGTCTTACCAGAGGCTTGTCTCCAAGAGGATCCTGTCAAGTAAACAATCCAAATGAACCGTCACAGTATTTTATGTATTTCCTTGGCCGTTTCAACCCTCACCCACCCCTCAGTACTCCAAGGGGCTCCCTTGCAACTGTTTGGCATTGCAGAATGCAAGGGGCATCGGAGGGGATGGCCACCCTTCCCCCACACTCATCATTTTGGACCGTGGATGCTCACTCTCTTTTCTTTGTAGGGGGATGGCTTTGGATATCCCTTTTTCTTCTCATTTCTCATTTTTGCAGCTGGCTCAGTGATGTCTCTGTCCAACTAACCCTAGATGGGGACAGGCCAAGATCTGTGAGGGAGTAGGTTACAATGTCCTTCCAGGTCCAGCTGGAGACAAATAGAACAGGGACTCCAGAAATGTCTAATCTGTGTCTCGGGACCACTTAAGACAACGTGGGAGGCAGAGGAAGTCAAAGGATAAACCAGAAAAACCATAGAGTCAAGCAAACAGCTAAGCTTGGAGGTAGCAGTTGCAACAAACAGATCTTTGTCCCGGACCTATGGGCTGCTGACCTATGGCTGCTGACCTATGGCTGCTGACCTATGGGCTGCTGACCTATGGGCTGCTGACCTATGGCTGCTGACCTATG
>NW_022196911.1:109108837-109115509 GCF_008632895.1 Mastomys coucha
TGCTGACCTATGGGCTGCTGACCTATGGCTGCTGACCTATGGCTGCTGACCTATGGCTGCTGACCTATAGCTATGCAGATAAAGGGTCTCGACGTGTGTGTACTTGACATTTGAAGCAAACATAAAGGTTTCATAGCTCTACACTAAGACAAGAACAGTTGCTTCTCTCCTTGATCCCTCCAAATCAGAGATAGAGGACGGTACCTGATATCTATCGCCTTCACAATAGTGCCCACGGAGCTCAGAATGACACAGATGCTTGAGCACAGAGCTGCCATCCACCTCCTCCAAACCAGTTTTGAAAGTCTCTGAAATTTCTGAAGCCTTCCACAAACATGAGGAAGCACATGGCCTCTGAGTGATTTCCTCACCCAGCTGGCTCCTGCTGGAATCCAGCCTCCATGGAGAATTCTTGAAATCCAGTCTCCTCTCCACCTGCAGATCTTCTCTGGGATTTCAACAACGGATGACACAGGATTGTTAAGACTTCCCGAAACACCCCAGCCTCTTCATCCTCTCTTTCTACCAAGACTCTGTTGTCTCTGACTTTCACCTATGTTACCCGACTCAACCTTTGCATGAGGGGGGGTCACTGTCGGAATAAAGGTTGCACCACCCATCATGAGACTTCATAATGGAAGTGGCAATGAATTCATCTGAACTAACACCAGATCCAGATCCAGAGTTAACCAGGAGCAATAGCCAAACCATGGTCTTGGGGCCAAATGACATTCGGCTGTCCAGATAGAGATCAGCTATTAATCAAACTGTTCTCAGGGGAAACAATTGTCACACTCTACTTGGTATAACCACATTGCCTAAGAGGCCTCATGACAACACATGTTTCCTGCTTGTCTCCCACGTGACAAGCTCAAACAGCAAGCTCATGGTACGATAAGACCCCAGACGTAGGGGTAAGAGAACATGACTATTATGTCAGCAAAAGCTGGAGGCTTGTACTCCTGCATTAACTACGCAAGGGAGTGAGGGAAGTAGAAATCAGAAGCAAGAATTATTCATGTTGGGGTTAGAGAGATGGTTCGGTGGTTAAGAGAACTAGCCGCTCTGCCTGAGAATGCAGCTTCAGCTCCCGACACTCACATGCCAGTTCATAGGTAGCTCTGACTCAGGAGCCGCTCTGCCTGAGAATGCAGCTTCAGCTCCCGACACTCACATGCCAGTTCATAGGTAGCTCTGACTCAGGACCCAGGGAATCTGATGCGCTTTTCTAGCTTCGTTGTGTGCCTGCCTACGCGTGATGCCCAAACATGCATGCGGGCAGAACATTCATATACATAAAATAAAACAAATACATCTTTTTAAAAAGGTTTCCTGAGTAGCATTAAAGCATAGATGGCTTTTAAAATGTGAACAAAAGATTACTTAAGGGCCAAAGAGCTGGCTCAGTGTGTAAAGGCACTTGCAGCCGGGTCTAATGAATGACCTGAGTTTGATTCACAGAACTGACACGGTGTGGAAGGAGAAAGCAGACTCCTGAGAGATGCCTTCTGTCCTCCACTCTTGCACACGGCATGCACACACACACACACACACACACACACACACGCACACGCACACGCACACGCACACGCACATGCACACACACAAATAAGTAAATGTCAAAACAAGGTTATCTGCAGCAAGCTCAACAGTCTGATTTGTAGATCCCACCCAACATTTAATTAGCAGCCAGTTGATTCTATATAGCAAGGTTTTAGTTTGTGCCTGCCTTTGAGATTTAATTGAAGTTACAATTATTATTATCATTCAAGCATTGTTAGTGAGAACTAGGTTAGAGAGTGTAGCAGATATTGTACTTTCCCAGAAACTCCCTGCCTCTCCCGATAGGCTATCTATACTCCCTCTGTCCCCCAAGTCACTCCTTTGTCATTCTTGACTTCTCAGTGCTATCCAGCCCAAAAGTCCCCCTGGAAAAGTGTCCAGTTGTTGCTGAATTGGAGCCAGCGATCATGACTACAGGTCTTTTCTGTTTACTCAAGGCATCCTCCCGGTCAGTCGACGACAAATGGTGTATTAACCTGCTGTTGCCTTCACATGCCAAGAACTCAACAAAAAACAGGTTCAAACAAAGTCTGGGGATTTGTGAGCGACTCGAGGAAAGAGCAGTAAACTGCACAGGCAGCCAAACACCAGCGGAGGGATTGGTGACTGCCAGCCGGTCTTCTCTGCATTCTGGAAGATCATTTCATCCCCCATCAAACCTTCTGAGGACCTGTGGGGCGGGTGGCATCCCGCAAAGGATCCTGTTTTGAGCAGCCCTCCCCCCTCCCCTTTGGAGCAGAACCCTAATAGATTGCAAGACCCTCCCCCTTGAGAGTGGATCCACCCAAAAAGCCGCTGCTTCTTTGCCCCAGCTGCTTCCATTTTTTAAAACAATTTTCTCTGCCTTTCATTTTCTGGGCCAAGAAGAAGCTCAGGGGACCCATCTGTTCCTTTCTTCCAGTTCCTCTGTTCCCAGGAGGACCATCATACTCTTGCTCATGTGCACACACGTTCCACAGTAGACCACCAAAACGCCTCTGATGGCAATGGAGATCTGGAACGGAAGTGAACATCACTCCCCACCCCCAGCAACACTGCAAGATGCTGGAAGAAGAGGCTGCCTGCAGCAAGATGGTATCCTCCGCCTTCTGGGGAGAGCATCCCACACAGAAGCAAATCTTCCCACTGAAAGTCTGGGGTCTCTTCCTTAGAGGACTGGCAACCACAACCATGCTTTGGTTTTGGCAGAAGCCTTCCAGTGAAAACAGAAACAGTGTTGGGGGTGTGGCTCACTTGGTAGAGAGCCCGCCTAAAGGCAGAAAGCACCGGATTCTGTCTCCACGCTCTGGGTACCGCATAAATCTGGCATGGTGCTTGCACACCTATAATCACAACTCCTGGGGAGTAGAAACTGGGAGATGATAAGTTCAAGGTCATTCTGGGTCACATTGTGAGTTCAAGGCCAGCCCTGGACTATGTGAGAGCCTCTCCCCACCTCGAAACAAATAAAAACCACTCTAAAAGCCTGTCCTACTATTAATCCCAAAGACCCCAAGGCAAAAGTTAAATCTTTGAGAATATTGTACATAACGCACCCAAATCTGACTTGGGGCCTTGCTCACTTCTTCATTAAGCAGCAAAAGTCCCGAGTCCTGAGTCTTCAGTGTCTATTCAGAATCACCGATCTAGAAAGAGCAGACTCAGTTGTGCTGGAGGCTACACAGCCATTCTCCTGACTCTGCTGCTGTCGTAAGTGTCTGGAGCACTGACTTTTTTATGGCTCCGGAGTATCCAAGAACCTAAAAACTGAACTCTAAAGACCACCCAACAAACTGTTAGTTCTTTTTCCAGTAAGTTCATAGCCATCGCTTTTCACATCAACATACTGAGACAAAACACCGAACACAAGCAAGTTAAAAAGGAGGGGATTATTTAGCTCGTGACTTCAGATGCTTCAGTCCATCATGGTGGAGAGAGCCTGGTGAAGCAGAACCATTCCTACCATAGTTGGCCAGGAAGGGAATTCCATACGCTTTGCCAACTCCCTCCTCTCCCCTTCTATTCCATTCACTGTGGACTCGGATATGACATGATTAACCCCTTTAAGTTCCCTGACATGCCCACCAGCAGTGACCTGCAATAACTTTCTGAAATCATTTTCTCTCTGATGTTGCTTTGCGCCACTTTAGCACAGGGACGGAAATGAAAATAGGGCAGGTGCCACTAACACCCCCATCTCTACTTTTTTTTTTTTAAGATTTATTTATTATTCTATCTAGGTATACAGTAGCTGTTTTCAGATGCAGCAGAAGAGGATATCAGATCTCATTATGGCGGGGTTGTGAGCCACCATGTGGTTGCTGGGATTTGAACTCAGGACCTTTGGAAGAATAGTCAATGCTATTAACCACTGAACCATCTCTCCAGCCCATCTCCACTTTTATCACACAAATTATCTCTAGACTTTTGCCAGATGTCCCTGGTGACAGAAGAGAAAGACAGGGCTACTCTAGCTGAGAATCAAATGATTCCTAGTCTGGACACATTGTTACTCACTTAAAACGTTAAGGATTTGACTCATGCTCTGAAGAGCTGAGGTGAATCACCCCTGAGCTCAGAGATCCTAGCCTAGATCTTTCCCATGCTGTTTGGCCTGGGAATCCACCCACATCTCTGCTTTGTTCTAGCATCTGCACCTTTCTCGAAGATTCTGACCACAGGAGTCTGGGCTTCCCTTCTGCGTGGCACCAATCTCAATACTTACTGATGAGCACGATGTTGATCTCATCCCGGAGGGCCTGGAACAGGGTAAGCTCTCAGGAAGAAGAAGGCCAATATGAAAGAAAAGAGAGAGGGAGAGATGAAGAGATGGGAATGGGAGAGGCATATCAGGGGACTTCCTTTACAGAGAATGAGCAGTTCTATATACGTCCTCTCGGGTTTTGCCCAAGTATTAGTCTATCTTTGGAAGGTGTTTGTCCCAAACATCATCAGAAAACCCTGACTACTTGCCTGGTTACCAATAGGACCCTTATTTCTGATGTAAGTGGCAGCTTCCAGTTTGGAAACCTCCCCAGATACAGAAACCAAAGAGGTGGCAGGGCTTCTGCCTTTCTGAGTTTTAGTTTTCCATTGGTGAACACACTTAGTCACAGCTGCAAGTAGATTCCAGGACATGGAGCCACACCAAGTACAAGGGGCACCGCTAACCACACTCATGCGGCGAGGTGCCAGCTAGCTCAGGCTACAATCAAGACTCTCCAGGCTTGAAGTGGGGCCGAGGGGAGTGACAGAGGCTGGGAAAGCAGAGCAATCACTTAAAAAGCATACTGCAGAAGGTCTGGGACGCCATAAGGGACCAAGGAGGGGCTTCCTCTGCTGCCCCGTTTCCCTACCAGGTTGTTCTAGTAGCTTCCAAGTCACTTCATGCCCTACTGCCCAATCACCTCCCAGGGTGCCAAGAAAGCACATTCTGAAAGCAGCCAGAACTATTCTCCGCTGTCTCCCCACCCCCCACCTCCATTATTTGCATAACAAAACACAGACACGCCCACACTTCCCCCGCCCACCTTGCCTTTCACTGTTCCCTGCCCACAGATTCCTCTGGCTGCCCACTGGCTGCCCACTGCCCCCATGTTTGCACCCGTATCGTTCTTGCTGCAACTCTTTCCCCCCCACACACTATTCTTGCCCTTAAAATGCAGTGTCTCCTTCACAATTTGATTGTGCAGTGTCCCCATAGGCTCATGTGTTTGTGCAGTTGGTTTTCAGCTGCTGCTACTGTCTTGTGAGTTCAGGGAAGTTTGCTAGGTAATTTCTAGGGCTGCAAAGATGGCTCAGTGGTTAAGGGTATCGCCCACTCTTCTAGAGGACCTGGGTTCAATTCTCATCACCTACATGGTGGCCCTAACTGTCTGCAAATCAGTCATGAATGAGGTGAACAAACAAATATGCAGACCGAATGCCAATACACATAAAATAAACAGTAATTTTTACAAAGAGGCAATCCCCAAAGGGTTGACACACATAGGAACTTACAGAGACTGTGGCAACACACACAAGACCTGTTCAGGTTCAAAGTAGATAAAGAGCATTGAGGAAGGGTGGTAGACACAAAGTCTCTCTCTCCTAACCAGGAATCTACTGGCAACTGACACCTGCTGGGAGAGAATCAGTTCTCTCCAATGTCACTGAGCAAATCAACCCCACCCTAGAGCAGCCCCTCAGGCCAAGGTGGGAAGCAGCTGAGGCAGAATATTATGCACACTTGTAGCAGAAGGAGGAGTTTTAAATCTTTCTACCTGCGTGTGGTAACCCCATAATCCCAATACTTCCTGAGTCAGGAAGATGGCCAGGAGTTCAAGGCTAGCCTAAGCTACATAGTGAGTTCTGGACTAGCCTAGGGTGCGGGGAGAGAGACCCTTTTTATATATAAAATGCAATGCAGGACTCATCACACACTCTGGGTTCAGTAGACATCTGCAACCATAACCATTTTATGCATACTCTTTTCATGACACGTGCAAATCGTAAGGCTACATTGTGCCTTGGACTCACACCTACTTAGCAACTCGTGCTTTGTCTTTCACTGATAAAAATCCTTGCTTGAGCCTGTGAAGTTGGGCTTGCTAGCCTCCCTCAATGGTCACAGGTGAGGAAGCCCGTGAGGAAGCCCATTGCCTGAGGCTTCCCCTGCAGGCCTGAGAGTTAAACCAGGGTCAGGGAATAAGGACCAGAGTATAGAAAAGCCATCCCAGAGTCGTCTTCTTACCCCAGGCTTCTGGACAGAGGACCACAGCCATCGCTACTGTTGACAGAGGCTTGTCCAGAAGGGCTGGGGATGTAGCTCAGTTGACAGAGTGCTTGCCTAGCATGCACAAAGCCTGGATTCCATCCCCAGCACCCCAGTTATGATGGTGCATGTCTGTAATCCCAGCACCCCAGAGAGGGAGGCAAGAGAATCAAAAGTTCAAGGTCATCTGCAGCTCCACAGTGAGTTCAAGGCCAGTCTGGGATACATAAAACCTTGTCTCAAAAACAAAATACCAAAAGAATTCATTCTTCCATGCTCCTCAGTGGAAGAATTCTTTTGAAAGATACTGTATCTCCCCAAAGAGACACAGTGGGTCTTTTCTTTCCATGGGTAACAGTATTGCATTATGACTCCAG
>NW_022196911.1:109115519-109125681 GCF_008632895.1 Mastomys coucha
AAACACAAAAAGGGAAAGCTATTCATCCATTTATTTACTCACAATAAGTTGCTTCTCTTATGTTTTATTGTTAGAATAAAAAGGATCAGAAGCTGCATGCTGGTGCATGTATATATTTCGAGCGCCGAAGAGGTGCAGGCAGGAAGACTGAGTGTTCAAGGGCATCCTTGGCTACAGAGAAGTTGTTTACAGCCGGTTTCCAGTCAGGCTACGTCAGACTGTCTCAGCCTCCATACACAGAGCTCTCCCTAGCCTTTTTTCCATATATATGTTTTCTATCTATCGTAGACTAATGTCACCTAGTGAGTAGTCAGGGTTGTGTCTTGCTCTGTAAGCCAAGATGATGAGAATCTACTACAGTTGGAGACACACGAATTAAAACATAGAAGGAAAAGATTGCAGTCAGTCCTTATGGCATATAGACAAGCCATGCCATAACCCTCCAGCATTGAGCCTGTACCAATGGGATGTAAAGGCTTTAAAACAGGTAGATGATATGTTAGAGATAGAAGTATACACAATGGGGTATGGTGAAGTCTGCTTTACTTAGCTTTGTCTTCCTTTTTTATGGAGATCTGGGATCTACAAACTTCTCTCCAATAGGCTTTAACTTCAGCCAGGGAGCTGATTACCCTGAGATGCCAGGGTCCTAAGTTCCTTATCACTCTCAATGGTCTCACACCATAAATCTCAAGCTGCTATTAATGTGGCCAGACAGATTTTTTTTTAAGACCCCCATAGACCGCATACAATTAACCATCTCCCGTCAGCTGGAAAATCAGCTCAATAGCCATTCAAGTTCACGTCCAAACTCTTTTGCATTAAGGAAACTTTGTAAGCTTCCTTCTCTTGGGACTAGACTCTCAGAGGCTGTGGAGAAAGAAGGAAGTCTAAAAAGAGATGGGGCTGGCTAGATAAAAGGAACGATCCAGGAGTCTATCACATGCAAATGCAAGCCACAGAGCATAGTAGCCACCAGACCTTTCTCTCAAAAGTTCTTCATTGAACCAGTTACAGAAGGAAACTATACAAATAGGGACCCACTTTTTTTTCTTTCTATTCCATTCAGATCCTGCAAAGTTACATGCCAGTGTGTACCCACCCAGAGCACAGAGTGAAGTGGCCAAGTAGCTGTGCTTGTTGGTAGCTGAGGGCATCAGAGCAGATGGCAATCTGCAGATAGTTCTTGGGGATAACGCTGAAGAAATATCAGCTCACAGAAATAGCTTCTCAGACTTGATCTTGGTACCCTGGCCATCAACTCAGAGGAACAGCATCCCAACCAAGCATCCTGAGAGCAACGCCCCTTGGGTCATGCACATCAGACTAGTGCATTTTTCAGAGTCAGATTCTATGAGCCAAGATGGTAGAGGTCTAATATAGATAGAAGATTAACGAGGTGTCCTTGTATAGTCCTACCTCAGCTTCCACTGCTGATTTGATCTCTTACTTGATATTCATGGATATGTTTCACTCACAGTTCAGAACCCATTCTTTTCCTCTGCCTTCCCAACCCTTGAGCTCCCTCATTGTCTCTCTCTCTTTGTCCTTCCCCCTTCCTCTTCCTTCTTTCTTGGGTCTATTTTTATTAATATCTTTCCCTCCTTCTGGGATGTTTGTCCCCAGAGTCTGTGCACCCCAGTTCTATCTAGCTTTTAACCATGACCTGCTTTAGGGAATCTTCCCATATTCCCTCTCAATCCCATTTTGCAGCCTGAAGAACTGTTCTTTTGAGTATCAGTCCTTGTACTCCTACCTTCCAATGTCATTAGACCGAGTGTGCTCTGAAGGTAAGCCATGTTCACATACTTCATCCTGATCTATAGTAAACAGAGCATCTCCTTAAACCTACATGGTACACACCATAGATGCTCACCTGCTCCAGGGGACTTGGCTGTGCAGTCCTGCAAAAAAAGATAACATTGGTTAGAACAATTCATTTGCATAGACTTGTATCATCCCAAGGAAGGACCAGACAGAGCCAAGACCAATGTCATCTTCTCCACCCAAGTCCTTCTTTCCTTATTATGGCAGAAGGCTCCAGCACATCTCCAGTTAGAAACACAGAGCGTCTCTCACTCCATTCCTCTCCTGTTCTCTCAGTCTCTCTGATTCCCTAACTTTTCTCTCTGTACTTTTCTTTAATGTGGGCCCTCTAAACTCACACTAGTTCACTGTGTTTTGAATGCTACCCAAAGAACAGTAGTTCTAAAACAGTTCTGTTTACACTGATTTCCTGTTAAAATATGTCTTAGGGTTTTACTGTTGTGAACAGACACCATGACCAAGGCAATTCTTATAAGGACAACATTTTATTGGGGCTGGCTTAAAGCTTCAGAGGTACAGTTCCTTATCATCAAAGTGGGAGTATGGCAGTGTCCAGGCAGGCATGGTGCAGGTGAAGCTGAGAGTTCAACATCTTCGTCTGAAGGATGATAGCAGAATATTGACTTCTGGATAGCTAGCATAGGGTCTTAAAGCCCACACCCACAGTGACATACCTACTCCAACAGGGCCACACCTTCTAATAGTGCCACTCCCTGGGCCAAGCATAGACAAACCATCACAAAATTCTTCAAAGGCTCACTGCCACCCAGGCCAACATTTACATAATAAAAGACAATCTTGGGGTTGGAGAGACTGCCACAGAGCATTGGGTCCCCTCCCCACCCCCAAAGAAACCCCACATTGTTGCAGAGTGGGTCCTGAATGCGGAGACAAGGGGTCCCCAGAGCAAGCTGCTTAAGAAGGCAACCAAATTTGTGTTTGATTGGAAAACCCTGTCTTTATGAATAAGGCAGAAGAATTATGCAGTATGATTCCCAGTATCAATCCCCAGCCTCCACACATATGTATGCATATGCACACAGTACACCCACATACATGTCAACATACACATTGACAGAGAGCAGGATTCAATTTTTGTTATTCCACCTTTGGGCTTCTTTTGGGGATTTCTCTGCCTCCCACTTTACATCTCAATTAAAACAATACCACAAAAAATGGCCACTCCTTGCTGATTCTCCAGGGCTGGGGCTGCATGCGAATGAGCGAGCACCCTGCTAATCCTCTGGACTCCCCTCCCACTCATCCCACAACCTCCGGTGAGTCAGGGCTTTCAAGGAGCCTCTCTTCTAAGTCAGCTTCTCTTCTGCACCCAGAGTTCTTGGCTGCCACTTTTCCCTGTCACGCCTGCAGCACAGCCCAGACTCTCTTTTCCTGCCCCTGCCTCCCAGGAGGCCGCTCTGGAACCTTCAATGATGATGCTGCCTTCACCTTTGCTGCCACAGCAAAGAGTAGCATCACCTTGTGGTTGCCTTTGTAAATGTCACCAAGGCAATCAAAAAGCACAGGTAGAATGGTGCTAGTTGCTCACCTTCACATTTCTACAAAAGATTCAGAAAGGAAAAGTAACGTGCCAAGAAGGACAGGGGCTCTCATCCTTCTGATTCATCCTGTCATGACTTTATAGAGATAAACAAACTTCGCTGTATATAGGGCAGGGACTCGCTCATCTTACTCATTAGTGGTTTTGTATACATACATACATATATATGTTTATACATGTATATATATGTATGTATATATATATAGTTATAGTTATAGTTTTATAGTTATAGTTATTCCAGCCTTGGATTTCTTTTGGGGATTTCTCTGCCTGTGCTAACCCACTTTATGTCTTGATTAAGACATATAAGTATACACATATATGGTGTCTATGTATGTTATATACATATGCATGTATATACACTCACACATATGAGTGTGTGTGTGCACGCACTTGTGCATGCATGAGCACACATGTATCTACAGGTGTCCTTGGCAGCCAGAAGAAGTGGTCAGATCCCCTGGAGCTGGAATTGCAAACCTCTGAGGGTTGCCATGTAAGTGCTGGGAGCCAAGCTCTTCTTCCTGGAAGAGCACCAATCACTCTTAAACCAGAGCCAGCTCTCTAGCCCGATATGTGGTTATTTTAACCACGTTCAATTTTGGTGAATGTAGAGAACCAGAAAGTAAAATTTGAGCTAAAGTAGACGTCATGACATCCTCTCTGATTAAGAAGTCTTTCCTTCCCTTCGTCTTTAGCTTAGTTCCCTCCTTCCTCCCTCTCTCCCTCTCTCCTTCCTTCCCCCCCCCCACCCCCTGCTTCCCTTCCTGCCTAGTGTTGAGATCACAGGCATGAATCAGCATATCTAGCAAGACAGAATGTTCCACACTCTAAAAATTAGGAACCATGGTGAGGTTGCAAAAGCTCTTCTTTTCTCTTCTTTCTTTCTCTTCTTTCCCTTTCTTTCTCCTGGAAATTCCAACTCTTTCATGAGAAGAAACCACTCCTAGATTTCTGAAGGATGTAGGGGAAATAGCCTGGGCTTGGCAGGCAGCAGGATGTAGGCCGACCTTCAGCTTCTGTGCGGAGCCTGTGCAAATGCAGGTTCTAACCTTCTACCTGGAGTTACTAATCCTGCTTTGTGAGCAGATCTAATGGAGCCTTTACTGAAATGGGGCCTGGGATGCATCTGGATTTTGCCACCTCCGTTGCCTCACTCTCCGGATCTTTCCTCACCATGACTGCTCTGGGAACCACCTGGGAACTACCTTCCCTCCCACTCATAGCCCAGCTCCACAGAAACAAGTGGGACACATTGCAGGAAAGGAGCCCGAGGAGGTGAGGGGCAGGGTCTGCAGAGACTAAGGAGGGCAGACAGCTGTACAGTCTGGAGGCAATTAGGCCTTCTGTCTGCAAATTGGAATCAAAGTTATTATTTATACTGTTCAGCTAGATGTTGACTGAAGCCGTATCAAAGCCTGGCTAATTTATAACAGGGCTCTCAGAGAACAGCCAAACAAATGCATCCCACGTTTCACACAACGGAGGTGGAGGGTGGAGGCTTAGAGAGCTGCATGTTTGGAAAGTAGAAATTACATTTATTGTTCATAAATAAGCCATCAATGGTAGGGTCAATATTCTTAGCTGTTTTCCTACTGGATGCAAATATCCTGTTTGATTGCTGCCAAAGCTGTAACAGAGTCCGACGATCTAGCTCACCTCCACCTTGGGGGGACTGACCTGAGAAAAACTCAGAAAAGTATATGTATGTTCATTCGTGCATGCATGCATGCCCATATATGCACATGCCCACAGAAGTCAGAGGTCAACCTTATGTGCCACCCCCAAGGGGCGATTCATCTTATATATGATACAGTCATCAACTGAGCTAGACTGGCTGGCTTGTAAGCCCCAGGGGTCCTCCTGTCTCTGCCTCCTCAGCACTGGAATTAGAGGCACACTATCACATGCAGCTTGGGTGCTAGAGATCCAAACTTAGCACAATGCTGATTGATTGAACCATCTCCCCAGACTCTCACTTGAATTCTTTTGACCCCTGGCTATTAATTCCTCAGCTGACTTAATATTTTGGTTATTGATAAATGCATTTCATAAGCATTTGTTTTAGGGTTTCTAATAGCTTTCATTGATTAAAGCATCTTGTAGGTAAACTGGGTAGAGTACTACCACAAGAAATGTGGAGGCAGAAGGACCTGAAGTTCAGGGCTATTTCCCTCACATAGCAAACTGTGGGCTAGCTTGGAGTATAGGAGACCCAGCTATAAGACCATAACAAGGTAGAGACCAAATGATCTTTTTTCTGGCTATCTACCCAAATATTAGTGCCAGCCTGCCAATGAATACCTGGAAAAGCACATATAAGAGCTACTTGAAGCAGGAGGGTAAGGAGGGTTTCGACTTGCCTCAGCATCTGCATCAGGAATCTTGTTAAAGTCTCACCTGTTGATCCTCTATCGCAGCACTCTTGAGTTGTCGATGTTCCACTGCCCTTCTGACAAAGGTCTCAGAGAATTTCTATTTTGAAATGTTCAATGCCAGTATGAGTTAGGAAGCATTTATATTTCTCCAAATTGAGCAAGAAGGTTCTGTCTGGCCGGGTTGTGGTGGTGCACACCTTTAATTCCAGCACTTGGGAGGTGGAGGTAGGCAGATTTCTGAGTTCGAAGCCAGCCTGGTCTACAGAGTGAGTTCCAGGACAGCCAAGGCTAGACAGAGAAATGCTGTTTTGAAAAACCAGAAAGGAAGGAAGGAAGGAAGAAAGAGAGAGAGAAAGTTTAAAAAATGAAGGTTCTGTCTGGTTTGTGTATGTTGCTTTTGGTTTTTGTCATATTCTGTTTTGATTTTCCATTCTGAGACAGGTTCTCCTTCTACAGCACAAACTACCCTGGAACTTACTATGTAGCCCTGGTTGGCTTTGAGCCGGTAAAGATTATTGACATGAGCTGCTATGCTCAGCTAAGAGCTTTTGGTTTGTTGTTGGCTTTGTTTTTAATCTGTGAAAAAACATAACTGCAGCATCAGGGACCCTGCCTTGTAGCCCGTGGGTAGATCATGAGCCTTGCTCGGGAGGTGTTCTCAGTCATTGCAATGTTCCGGGAGAAAACTCAGAAGTTCCTTTAACGAAGCAACTGTTTCTACTCCAGCAATGGAATCTTATGCTGGGAGAGAAAAGCATCCCCTACCCTGAGACACAACCAAAGTAAGCCCCGTGGGGCTTCCAGCAACCAAGGACCTAACAAGGACAGTCCTTCCTCAGGGCACTTCCACAGTCGCAGGGGATGAGATCTTGCATCTTTCAACACCTGCATGGCAGGGTGTGACAAGAGCTGAAGGGTAGGCAGCTGGTCAGTGGCATCTGTGACCTGATTTGGAATGACCCCTAAGACACAGGTTCTCAGCCTTCCTAACACTGACCTTTTAATACAGGTCCTCATGTTGTGGCAACACCCAGCCATGAAATTATTTTAGTTGCTACTTTGTAAATGTAATGTTGTACTGGTATGAATGTTATGTAAATAAATATCTGATACGCAGGATGGTCTTAGGAGACCCCTGTGAAAGGGTCCTTTGACCCCCAACACCCCAGGATGAGGACCACTGACCTAAGAGATACAAAGATGGTGGAAGCTAAAGAAGAAAGGGAGGCAGTGATACCTAACCCCCATTGGATGCTGACAATACGTGTGTCCCAAGCAACAGTCCAATCTGGAAACCCCGTTTGTTTTCTGTTTCACCTGTAAAGGAGCCAGAGCAAAATGATCCCAGACTGGAAGTCAGGTGGTCAGTAAACAGCGGGGATGACACTTGAATCCAAATAACCTGGCTTCCCGCCCTGCCCTGGATTCTACAGCGTTCCCAGAGGTAGTGGTGGGAGCTAGACAGGGCTCTGTACCCGGCCAAGTTCAAGCCTTTTTTTTTTTTTTTCAAGGCAGGGCTGCTGGGAAAGCTAGAGAACAGCCCGGCTGCCTGACAGATTTCAAGGTCCAGGAAAAAAAAAAGTGACCGATGCCTCATTTGCCTATACCCTTTCCCCCTGGTACTCCACAGCCAACCTCACACTGTGGTGTCTGTTCCTCTCTGCCTGCTCTCCCTCCGGCCTCAGCGTGCCCACCCAAATCAGCTATTACAGCGAGGAAGGTCTAGCGCTAATAAGGATCCACTGTTTTACTTCACTTGGACTTCGGACTTGGTCATCTCCTTCTGATCAATTTGTGGGAGGGTGGGAGGGTGAACGGAGGGTCTGGGAAGTTTTTGAACAAAAAAATCCTTCCTTTCCACTTAGAACATAGGCCCTGAGGCGAGGGGAGTACTGCACAAGTTGAGGGATCTAGCGTTCCACAGTGCAGGGGGTGGGTGTTTGGATTTGGAAAGGGGAGGGGAGGAGGAAAGGCGGGGTGGGGGAGGAGGAAGAGGCTGCCTCCTCAAGGGAAGCAGCTTTCCCATGGAACTGCACGGTAGCTGGTGCCCATTAGCATCCCTATGCATAATAAGAGTTTGGCTCATTGTCATGCAAATGAATTCAGATGACAACACTCTCTCCTCGACAACACTGCCTCGGCTCTGGAAAGTTTCTCACACTGTGGCAGCCAATAGGAGCGCACGCCCTCGCCATCTTTCATTAATTACTTCTGTGCCCTTCACTCGGGCTAGGCTTGTTCTCAGTCACATCCCCCTTCACTTCCCAGCTGCTGCCTCATTCTGGAAAGGCCGATGTCCTCCCCGATCCACCAAATAAAATACGTCCTCAGGTAAATAAAAGCTAGAGAGACAGTCCCAACTCGGACGAAGCAGATTTGGACTAAACAGAAACCAAGGCATTTGCAGCCGTGTAAGGACAATTTTTCCTTGGTGTTTCCCGTTCACCACATTGCCACAGCGTGTCCCAGGGCTTCCTCTGTGCGCAGTATTCTCAGGACATCAGTTGCTGCTCTGATGGATTCTCGGGGATGAGCTATAGAGTGACTGACATCTTTGCCATTGTGTGTGCTGTCAACCCCACATTCTGCACAGCATGCTGATCAATGCCAACAGGCTTCAGCTCGGCCACCAGGTCACTGTCACCAGCTTAGTTAGTTCTTACCGGGGAAGGTAGTGTTCCATCAACACTAATAGTAGTGCCAAGAGAAAGATGGGGCATTGAAAGCCCAGCCACAGCTCAGCACACTCTTTCTACCCCCTGAAATCTTGGACAGCCAGAAAGACCTCTTCTCCAGCCCCTCTATAGGTCTGGAGTGGGAAGGTGTCTTCCTGACTTGGGGCAAGTGAATTAATTCTACTGTGTTAATTACATTGTGCAAGTCTGTGTGGCATCTATAACATGGAGCTAGTTAGCTACATAGAGCAAGGGGTGATTTGGTCTCTGCATGTGTTCAACATATAAATATGGCCTGGCCTGCTGTTGGCGCTTTGAGTGGATGTTAGTGGGAGTCATTAATGAATTTTCTCAAACTTTGCTTTTGCTTGGTTGGTTTATCCTGCTAACCATTCTTTTTCCAGTTCAGCCAAGTTCACTCTTCGATTTATTACTACTTCCAGTCCTCCAGGCAGCCTTACCCCAGGGTCTTTTTCTTTCCAAAATGTTTAGCAACAACAAAGTGTATAATGTCATGCAGTGTGGCTTCTACAGAAGGCGTGAGATCTCAGGCCTAACTGTCCCAAATGTTCAACCTGTCCCCAAGGATCTTGACACTTCCACCTTGCATCTGAGTGCACAGGGTCAGGAAGATAGGGGCGGAGGAGGGTGGGACATGCTATGAATCAACTTTAGTTTCCACATTATCTCAACAACAGACAGGCTTTGTAGGCAGACACAAATTATATGCAAATCATATGCAAATCTGAATGTAAATACTTTGGACCCAGGGAGAAAATCCAGGGGGAGATATTCCTTTTTTTTTTTTTTTCCCTCTACTTCCCAAGTTTTCTGATTGGTCAGTTGGGGAATCATTCTAAAGACGCAAAGGTGAATGTAATAATCAGGAATTTGGTTTACCTGCTTGTCAAGGTCACCTACCAAGGATACTTAGAGGTGTAAGCTGCTGCTGCTAATTCCACTCTGACCCCAGCTATGGAAAGAATAAACATGGATGTGAGCTAGGCAGTCTGGGCTGGGCTGGGGAGAGCTGCCAGCACAGTGTAGCTGGACTGCCTTTTCCCTGACCTCGAGTAGAGGAACTCCTCTTTTCATTTCTTTTCAAAATTGAAAAGAAGCTTAAAGAAACTTAGCTAGGTTGGGGACTAGGAGAGAGCAAGAGGAGAAAAAAAAATGTTCATGGCCTTGTTATTCACCCATTTGGATTTGGACCTTAGAATCTTTTATTTTGGTTTGACTTCGTTTTGGTCTCACTGTAGCCTGGGCTGGTCCGGAGCTCACTAAAGCTCAGACTGGCTTTTAAACTCACAGCAATCTTCCTGCCTCAGCTTCCCAAGTACCAGTGTTACAGAAATGAGATTCCTGGGGTCCCCTTGGGCAGTAGACAGTTCTTGAACAGGGCACCGAAAATTTCAACAAAAAATCTCAGAAGGTGAGCACACTGCGCTAAGAAAGTTCAGAATGCATGCCTCCCCTGAACTTCTCGCACTAGCAGCATGGTCTCAGAAGAGTGTTCTGTCACAGCATTGTGGTCAGTATGAAGCCATGCTCCCCACACCTCAGCTAGGCCCTCAAAACTTCCAGGATGCCCACTCTTGTGGGCTTTTGTCAGCTTGTAGCCTGTTCTCAAGGAGGGTTAGCTCATACCAGTATGTCTTCCTCTCAGTCCCTCTCAGTCCCTCTCAGTTCCCTCTCTCTCTCTCTCTCTCTCTCTCTCTCTC
>NW_022196911.1:109125691-109143710 GCF_008632895.1 Mastomys coucha
TCTCTCTCTCTCTCTCTGTCTCTCTCTCTCCCTCTCCCCCCCCTCTCTGGGGCGATTGTTTTCAAACTCCAGAAGGTAGGTGAGGGCTACTCCACCTAAATTCAGATTCACCACCACACCCTAGCCAGCTTCTTCATGCCCCAAGAGAAGACAAGCCCCATCCGTCAATGGCCAATCAGTCCGACTCCTCCCCAGGGGCAGTTAGATAACCTCTCTGGGTCAACTTCAAAGTCCTTTTCACTTCCTGAGTCTCGTATTCATCATTCAAACCTTCCAGGAGATGTGGAACATTGTCAGTTAGCTAACAGGTATGCCTAAAGGTTGGCTCTGATTATCTTATAAAAAGCTGATCGTGTATCAGAAGCATGTACCCAAAACTGATAAATCTCCAAGTCAGGAGCACCCCTGTCCACTCTTCATCCACAGTATCAAATGCTGAAACTGGGGGTAGAATGGGGGAAAGAGGGACATTGCAGCAACATAGCCCTTGGTTCACTGCAGAGTTGAAAGTCTAATTACTTTTATTCTAATTAACTGAAACAGCCATACGTGGCCAGAGGCTATGGTGTTGGCTAGCATTGCCCTAAACATCTGGCCCCAAAATGGAAGAATTAATATTATCCAGTGCTGTTCAGGCCAGCCAGTACAGGGAGACTGGCACGGCCACACACTATCAGCAGGCTAGTCAATTAGCTATGTATGGGCTTTTGTTGGGCAATATGGCAGTATCTGCCATTTAAAGTGTGCATTCCTCCAGTTCTCAGAATCGAGAAAGAAGTGAATTTACAGAAAGGTACTAAAGGTCAGAGTAAGGAATTAATGAGTATTTCCCGTTTCTTTCTCTTTTTTTAAATGCGTGTGAGCATGAGTGAGTGTGTGTGTGTGTGTGTGTGTGTGTGTGTGTGTGTGCCATGAAGTACATGAAATACGTATGGGGGTCAGAGGACAATGTTCAGGTGTTGGATTTCCTGGCATTGGTGTTTGTGAGCTGCATGATGGCACTAGGAACTGAGTCTGGGTCCTTTACAAAGCCAGCAAGTGTTCTTAGCCACTGAACCATCTCTCCAGTACACCCCAAATGCTATCAGTGCTCCCAATTATGCTGTACTGCGGTCCTTGGCTCAGCTGTACACTGACGGCAACATCAGGTAATCAAGGTATCAATCAAGTTAGTGGAAGGTAGAGCTACTTAATTCTAAGAATCTACTAGTGGCTCTGGAACAAAGAAAACACCAAATAAATGATGGCTGCCATTAATTGGATAATAACACTATTAATACATTTATTAATAGTACACTTACTTTTAATAGTTAATAATAGTAGTAATATAAGCTCGAGATTATAGTCAGAGCCTTGTAACTTCATTCTTAGCTCATCCTAGTTTTCATTCTGTTTTCCTAAAGATCCATCTGTTAGCTTTTTAATTTAGGTATATGTTTATGTTCATGTGTGAGTTTATGTGTACCTTGTGCATGCAGGGGTCCATGAAGACCAGAAATTGGCATCATCGGATCTTCTCAAACTGCAGTTACAGGCAAATTGTGGGATGTCAGGTAGTGCTGGGAAAAGAGCCTTGGTCTTCTGTCAGAGCAGCAAAGGGTCTTAAGCACTGACTTGGCCATCTCTCTAGACCTCAGACATCCTAGTCAAAGTTATTCAAAGGTTAGTGAAAGTTCAGGAAAGATATGCTGGATGGATGGAAAATACCTCATAGAGACTGTGTTAGAAGAGTCTCAGTACCAGGAGAGCATGTTCTGTGGACTCCATGGTCAGTACTGTGTCAATCAAGGGTACAGAGTCGAGGTTCTCAAATTGTGAGTGATTTGGGCTTGTAAGGGAACACTTAGCAATGTCTCACGTCACAGTGGGAAAGCACAATGCCTCCTTAGAATCCAGTGGCTAGGGGCCAGAGATGCTCCTTAATGTTCTACAGTGTATAACACAGACCTACCCTATCAATGATGCAGCTACAGTGTCTTCTTGTCTTTGGCTGCAAAAGCTTGGGTTAGGCTGTGAACCAAGCCTGAGAGGATACTCTGAAGTTCTCAGCCACAGGGAAGTTCACCAGACCCTTTGGCCTCAGTGTCTCCATATAACATGAAGATGGTGATAAAGAGAACATATATCCCACAAGAAAAAATGGCTTGGTTTAAGACACGGAAGGTGTACAGACTTTGTGTCCACATGCAACAGGTTCAGTGTAAGCAATAATGATGCTAGCATTTACTTTAAACCAAAGCATGAACCAGACCAAAGTCATCCCCCACTTAGACCCCAGCACTTGGAACTGCAATAACTTTACACTGAAACACAGAGAGAAGTCATCCAAAGGCCTCAGAATAAGCAAGAGCATTAGGTATTGAACCTTGATCACAGACATCCAGGCTTGGGAACTGACAAAAACGTAAATTTCTGTTGTTTAAACTGTGCAGCCTTGGTATGCATTGTTATAGGAAACAAACACATCCAGAGTCGAATTTAGAGTTTCGTAGCAATTTCTAGAATGCCTTTGCAATCTAATGGAATCAACATCTTTTGGGAGGATCCTGGCAAGTGTGCCAAGTAGTGAAAATAAGTGCCCTCGGCTCAGTCCTGCTGTGTCTTCCCAATCTTGAGATAGTCTACTCACCTTGAAGACGTAGTACAAACCACTGGTCAGATCCCTAAGGTAGCAGGAAAAGCAAACAGGAGCTGTCTGAACTCTTAAGAGTCCCTTCTATCTGAGTGAAATGTTCCCTTTAGTGCCTGAAAACCGTTTCCAGCTGTACATAGAGACATTAGGTCTGAGAGCCGGTCCACAAAGAGCAACATGACAGCATCCTGCCTGGGAATCTAGTCTTTATCTTGGCCCTCTTCCTCTTCATCCTCTCTCTCACTCAGTTGTCTTCATCTTCTCAGCCATCTCTTTCCAAATTTAGGTTCTCTCTGCAAGTTGGTTTGTTTTTCTAGCCAGTTCTTTCTCTTTTTTTTTTTTTTGTCTCTCTCTCCAGCCCCTCCTTCCCTCCCTGTGATGACTAATCTTGACTGTAAGCTTGACTGAATGGAAGATGGTGGAGATTATGAAGGCATACTGCTGAGTGTGTCCATGAGGATACTCCCAAAGTTGACTGGGATGTGGTTGTGGTAGATCTGCTCCAAATGCAGATAGTAACTCCCAGTTACTAGGCTGGGGTGCTCAGCTGGAGTGAAAGATGAAGGAAGAACCCCAATATCATGAGCACTCTATTTATTTCCTGGCCCCAGTGAGGTGAGCAGTTTTGCACCACCACACCCATCTCTCATGCTCTCCTTCCTCAATGCCCTAGAAGCAACAGATGCAGCCCACCATGGACTGGAACCTTTGACCTAATGAACCCAAATAAGTCTTTCCTCTTGTTTTCCTCGTGTATTTTTACCAGGGCATTGGGAAAGCTAACAACTCCCTCTTAGGATCTCCACTGGTAATGGTTTAGAATTACAGAAGTCAGCCATGATTTACCTAAGAGGTGTGCTTTACTCTGTGGGGTGAGTCCTTCCCAGTCTTTCCTTCCAGAATGTCCCAGACTAGAGTGTTTCCATGGCTTCAATGGATTCAGCAATGGTTGGTTTCTCTTTCCCCTCCCCAAGGAGGATACTGCTAGCAAAGGAAAGAAAGAGGAATCCTGGAATTGTTTCCCAAAGTACCCAAGACTGGTCTTCTAAGTCTTCTACAAGTCTAGCCTTCTAGGTCTTCTATATCCCCTGCTTCCCCCAACACTATTTCAAAGATAAGAGGGATGCAGACATAGAGCTTGAAGCTCCTGCTTTGTCCCAGGAGAGTGCAGAGACCAAGCAGACCTAACACAAAGGGAGGGAAAGGAGAGATGGAATTCCGCCCATTTCTCTCCCACTTGTTGCCTGGTTCTCACTGAGCCAGTCTTAGATTTCCATGGTCCCTTTGCCTGCTCCCTTTAAGGACCTAAGCCTGTTGAATAGTGTTCATTTTTTTCCCTAAAGACTCCCTTGTGCCATCAACAAAGACAGATGGTTGGACCCATTGGCTGCCTTCCATACGACTTCATTTGCAAAGTCCAGGAAAAAGCACTGGGCATCACAACACAATCCTTATCAACTCGGAAAGATGGGCGGGGCAGGCTAACCCTGGGCAGAACAAGGGAAGACAACCCGAAGGCAGCTATTCCATCATATGAAGCCTGCTTTTGATTTTTGCAGCTCGCACAATGCTTCTCACCACGCCTGCCAATCGGCCCAGCAGGGGAGTGGGGGTTGTGGTTGGTGGGGAGGAGGAAAGCAAAGGCCTCATTCAAGCTGCCTGACCTTAGCCTCTACTTCTGTCTGTGCCTGGACTGTGTTCTTCTGCCCCCATAATTCACTTCCTGGAGGTGTCACGGCATGAAGGGACGAGACATGCTTCCTCATGGTTCCCCTAATCCTCCCGTGTCGAGTAACACACCCATCACTCCCTTGCCCCTCCACACAGTCTTGGCAGGTCCTCCACCAACATCTGTTGCCTGAGGCCTGCCCCATATGAGTTTTGCCTTCATCAAATGACAGGACCAGTCGGTTAAACTCCTCTCTTCCTCACCCTTCTGCCAGGTCCCAGCTTGGGGGCTCTGGGTGGGGGGTGTTGTAGCCTCAAACAAGCACCAATCAGGCCAAGAGGCAGAGGCGGGCTGCAGAAGTGCTTCCCCGGGAGCCATCTCCCTCTTCCCATCCCCCACCAGAATGACACCTCATGACCTCCTCCACAACATTGATAATTTGTCTTGGAGAACCGCCATACCTACAGCAAACACAGGAAGGATTAGAGGGCAGCATATGTGGTGCAGCCACTTTACCAGACTAGGGTCCTTCCTAAGGCTGAAGTATTATTGTGGGGGGTGGGCGGGGGGGGGAGGGGACAGGGGGTGGAGGCACAGGGATGAGGGACAGAGAGCAAGAAGAAAAATGCAGAACAAAATGAACTCCCAAGAACGGCAGAGAAGGAGAGGCTTCAGACCGACCTGGGTATGTAGAGGTCAAATATGATCTGAGCTTGGAGGTGCAGCCTCTGGAAAGCCTGTTGGTGACAGATGTGGACTCTCGCCAAGTCAACCACAGAATAGGATCAAAGGCAGTTGAAAACAACACTGTGACTCCCTAGCCGAAGTCTTTCTCCCTTGGAATGCTGGTGCAGTGGACATGATCAGAAGGTAGAAGGACCACTAAAGAGAACTCCAGGAAAACAAGCTGAGGGGGGTGGAGAGGTGGCTCAGTGGTTAAGAGCACTTGATGCTCTTGCAGAGGACAGGGGTTCAGTTCCCAGTACCCACATGACAGGTCACAATCTTCTGTCACTCCAGCTCCAGAGACTCTGCTCTGACACTGTCTTTTGACCTCCAAGGAGATTCCCTCCTACTTACCCCCAAATACACACACACACACACACACACACACACACACACACTTTATTCCAGGAAGGAAAGGAGGAAGGGAGGAAGAAAGAATGGAAGGAAGATCCAGAGACTGTTGCCTTCAGGACTTGGAAGAGTCTCCAAGGTGACAAAAAAATCAAACTACTTAGGATGGAGATTGGTACCTAGAAGCAGCCCAGCTTTTTAAGTGGGGGAAATCTCTTTATCTTGATTCAAGATAAACAGATGTTAGACAACAATTATCGTCCCTGCTGGGTGTGGCATAAAGCTCTAGGATTCTTAAGGAGTTCAGTATTATCTAGGCTACACAGCAAGTCCAAAGCCGGTCTGAGCTACCTGTCTCAAAGCCACTTAGTGTACTTAACAGGCAAAAGAGATAGTAACATATTGGTTCCTAGTTACTGGCTTTGAAACCACATAACTTGGGTTCAAATCCAGATTCCATTGTAAGTCATGGGACTTGGTGAAGGTCATTTGATGTCTCTGGATTTCGTTTTTTTCTCAACTGCAAATAGAGGGGTTAACAGTAGCCCTTGTCTTAAAGGGCTACAAGGCCTAAATATTCTCATCCAATGTTCTTAGAATAATGCCTGCAAGACTAAGAAGCCCGTGATATATCAACTGCTGCTTCCATATTGATTCATATGAATAATTAGATATCCTACAGAATGTTTATCTCAGCCAGAGACTGAAAAAGCACTGCGATGCTCACACCTGAACTCAAAGTCCCTCTGGAGTTTAACAGTAGCATGCAAATGAAGCTGTGCCACTCAAACGTGTGCAAATTTCAGCTCCCCCATTACTTGCTCTGTTGGAGGCCACAGAGACTTAAAGATAGTCAGCCTGAGAGGACAGGTAGGGAGTTGTGGCATTTGCTAGTGCCATGAATGTTCTAATTGACTCCCCATTGGCTACTGTTTAATTACCTGGTGACCTTTAACCACCAACAGGCCATCACACCTTCCGACCAGAGTCTCCCAAGTCAGTTTCTCACTATTCTTATCACCTCGTCCAAAGGCTTGGGATTCTCAGGTTTCTTCACCCCAAAGCCGTTTGGCCAGTCTTCTAAGCCCCTACCTATATCTGGGTTTCATGGGGATCAAATCCCCAGGCCAGGCGTTTGTCACCCACCCATTCACAGGAAAGAAGAGATTGCACCAATAGCTGTGGCTTTCGGGGGGGGGGGGGAGTTAGCGTCCCTGAAAAAAGAAGGCATATGTTCTTTATCACCCAGCTCTTTCCATTCCAGAGAACTCCTTCATGCTTCTCTATAGACAATCTGAGTGCTGTGGTAGCGGTGGATGAAGACCTGAGTGGCTGTGCATTAATAACATGAGCTCAGCCACTTCAAGGACTCCGATGCCTAGACCTATATGGCAAGGCCTTTCCTTTTCCACATACAGATATCGA
Source organism: Mastomys coucha (assembly GCF_008632895.1). Classification (NCBI taxonomy): domain Eukaryota; kingdom Metazoa; phylum Chordata; class Mammalia; order Rodentia; family Muridae; genus Mastomys; species Mastomys coucha. The sequence goes on from NW_022196911.1 coordinate 109,132,495, forward strand.
CAGTGTGAGCACAGCCTATCAACCACAGCTTCCTCATCCTAGAAAACTGCAGCCAGAGACTGCTCCGCTACAGAGACTCCCACCCTACCCCACCTAGATCACCCAACCTACCTCTTTCATGCTCACACATTGAGTTTCCAGGCTGTCTCCATCAAAGTACTTGGCCCACTCAATTCTAGCTTCTCTGTCTGTGTGTCTGTCATTTGGTTTTGGTTTTGGTTTTGTTGTGTTTTTCAACAGACGGTTTTTAAGTTTTTATTTATTTATTTGAGAATTTCAATTTATTTTTATCACATCCCCCTTAAACCCCTCCCAGATCTCCTCCCTACCGGCCCACCTACAGGTTTTTCTGTCCTGGAACTTGTTCTGTAGACCAGTCTGGGCTAGAACTCAGAGATCTGCCTGCCTCTACCTCAGGAGAGTGCTGGGATTAAAGGTGTGAACCACCACTGCCCACGTTTGACATTTCTTCATTTGTGATGTCCAAGTCAGGTCAATGTCTAAGCCATGCAGCTTGTAGCATCACAAGGCAACCAGAACTGTTTTGAGAAGGTACCAAAGAGTCTGTGATCTCACAGCCTCCCGGAAAAATTTTGATGATGTGGGGTGGAAGTAAAATATATTTGAATGTAAGTTCCTCATCTTAGAAAACAGTAATCCTGCCTTAGTTTTAAGATCTATTTCAATAAAACAGAGATTTTGCTGACAGACATAAAGCACATAGCTTCTACTGAAACTCAGCAAATAACCCTAGTGGGTTGGTGGTTGATTCCTAATGCATTTTATGTAAATGATGAAGTCATAAACCAGAATAAGATCATCTGTGGTTGATTAGCAATGTCTGCCATAGGAATGGTGAAATATTCCTGGTGATTAGCAATGTCTGCAATGAGCCTTACTATGTGTCAAGGGGATTACAAAATAAAAGTTCTCATTTTTCAAAAAAAAAAAAAAAAACAAATAGAGCTGTTCTGGGTATCTTTGAATAACTCTTTACAATTCTTGAGCCTTCATTTCTATTATCACAGAATACAGAAGGGAGAAGAAAGGGAATTACTAATGTTTTAATAGCTGAATGAAAAAATGTTCAAAACCAGGTTTTTTTTTTTTTTAGTTTTTATTTATTCTTTGAGAATCTTATACAATTTGTTTTGACTATATCCCCCTTAAACTCTTCCCAGATTTTCTCCCTACCTGCCCAACTTCAAATTCTTTCAAAACAAAAACAAAAACCAGAAAAGTCAGATTCACGTTGTCAGGTCTCCTGAGCATCAGGCCTGCCCTGGAGTCGAGTTAATATACACAATGTCACTCTATGGGGGCCGGGGAACCCTGGCTTTCCTTCCCCAGAAGCCATCACTTGTGAATAGCTTCTTGTCAGGGTAGGACTTTGTACCCACTCTCCTCCTCCACACAGTCACGGAAGCCAGTTTTCACCCATACCTGTTAAAGCAGATGTGGAAATCCCCTAGCCAAGACCTGGTCAAGTCCTAGACAGTGCAGTGAACTCTGATTTCTACGTGGGAAACTGATGTCACCCTTTTGATTTCCCGACATAATTAGTCAGAGTGACCTTCCAGCCACTTACACCTGCCCTTGTCACTATTGTAGCAACTCTGAATTCTAAAGGGCTCTGATCAGTCCCCGAGCTACAGGACCCAAGTTGGAAATTGGGCAAGCTCAGCGTGGGTGACTTTCAATAGGTAGTGTGTGGTTGGCTGTGGCCGAGCAGTATTAACTAGTACAGCTGACTGAAACTAGTACACTCTGACTGAAATAGATCGAAATGCATCTCTGGATGTCTTTAGACATCCTTTCCATCTCCCAGATGCACCAGAGAAAGGGGCAGGGGATGAGGAAACTCCAGATTTGAAACTAAAGCTAGGTTACATCGGCTTCACTTGAAATCGGTTGTAGGCTATTTCCTAGTCCATGTTTTAGAATGGACTTTCGTTGTCCTGGTAAAAGGGGACAGGGAGTGGGTGCTGTGCACTTCTTTACTCCTCTTGTCTGGAGTGGAGCTGATGATACTGTTCTGTATTCAGAAGTCAATAAGTAGCCAAGGGAGGGAGTGCAGAGAAGTCAGGGGGAACACAGGTTTGGGGATCAAAGGGTGCTTGCAAAGCTAGCTCTGTACAACTTTTTTTTTTTTTTTTTTGGACAGGCTTTCTCTATGTAACAGATCTGGCTGCCCTGAAACTAACCTTAGAGACCAGGTTGGCCTCGAACTCAGAGCTTCTCCTGCCTCTGCCTCACAAGTGCTGAGAATTAAAGGTGTGTGCCACCACACTCAGCTCTCACAAGATAACTTTCTTTCGATGGTTTATTTAATTTTTAAAATTATGTGTGTGTTGGTGGGTGGGTGCCGTCATGTGTGCAGGTGTCCCTGGATGCTGGAAGAGAGAATCAGAGCCCCTGGACCTGGACTTGTGAGTTGTTTAAAGCCCTCCTTGATATAGGTGCTAAGGTTCAAACTCAGATCATCTAGAAGAGGAGCAAGTGTTTTTCAACATTGAGCCTTCTCTCCAGTCCCTGACAATTACATTTTAAAACCACCACCATTCAATTTGTATTACTGGTAGCACATAGAATGTCTTTCCTCTTATTTTTTATTACATTTATTTAGTGTGTACGTGTGTCTACGTCCGTGTCTCTGTGTGTCTGTGTCTGTGTGCCACAGGACATGTGCAGCCCAGGCATCATCAGCCAAGCCTTTCTTGAGTGTTTCACAAACATTTGAGGCAGAGACAGCCCATCTGTACACACAACCTCCGCCCACCTCCAGCTTCCCCAATAGACCAATACACACTGAGTCAGCTCCTGGCATCGGGTTCCTAATCTGGAGGCCATGCCTTTTACCCCTCTCACTATGCAGCTCATAAGAGCCACTCAGTCACCTGTGATGGCTTTAAAATTCAGCATCCCAGTGTTCATAGGCAATGTCCTTTATTCCTGTGGCACAGACACAAAACATCAGGAAGGACTCAGAGGGGACTAGGAGAACCTGTCCTTTGCAAACAGTTACATGGTTGCTAATTTGTCTTGAGAAGACCAGCCAGGAATCCACACAGGTACCTTTGCATATCCTGGGTCACCAATTCAAACCATCTGTGACCTGTTCTGTCTCATCTTTCCCTACAGGCTCCACAAGAGACTAGCAGGGAGGAGGAACGGGGAGCACTCCTGTGGCTCCCGTCTGTGCCTGGAGCATTGTGTTGAGGGGTACCTTCAGAAGTAGATTATATTTGGTCCTCACGAGATGCATGGGATGTTTTTCCTCATTGCTCTGAGAAAGCATCTTACAAAAGCAACTTCAGAAAGGTTTGTTTGGGCTCACAGTTTGAGGGAGACAATCTGTGATGGCAGCCCCTTAGGGCGGCTGGTCACATTGGTCACATTGAACCCTCAGTCAGGAAGCAGAAAGGCATGTATACTGCCTGGTGTGGAGTTGGCTCTCTTTTTCATTCTGTCCAGGATTCCAGCCCATGCAATGGTGCTGCCCATATTTAGATTGGGACTTCCCACATGAATTTCCCCAGTCTAGAAGAAACTCCATCATGGTCACGCCCACAGGCTGTTTCCTAGGTGATTCTGAACATTCTGCCAATGTTATCAATAGTCATCAGTGTTAACACAGGAGCTCCTCAGGCTAGGGAGTATTACCCCCCGTTTTTCAGAGGAGGAGGTAAGGCTATGGGAGATGACTCCTCTGGGCCCCAGAATGAGGTATGTAGGGTGGTGGTCATAACTTATCCCCAGTACCCAGTCTTCTTTACGATTGTGCTGTGCTGTTATGGAGTCCTGGTAAAGGGACTAAAGTGACATTGCAGCTGGACCACTGAAACAGCTTGCAAATTCTGGTTCTTGTGACTTGAGGCCAAAGACTCCAAGATGGAATCATGAGAAGGAAGAAAGAGCCAGATCTTTGCCTTGCCATTTGAAAGAGGGCTTGCTATTCGTCCTTTCGGATCCTGCAGTTCATCATCTTGAGTGGATTTGTTGCAAAGGCATGATCATGACCAATCCGACATCTACAATGGCATCATTTCCTACAGGGTCCATGATACACCAGTAGGGGATTCTCCGAAGCAATTGGACAGAAGCATTGTACAAGCTCACAAGCACAACATGGCCATTTGGGCAAGGAAAGTGCCTTCAAATGAATGCAGGAGGGCAGCATTTGAATGGAGAAGATGTACCATGAGCTCTTGCATGCGTAGTTCTCACTGTGTCTCCTCCTCCAGCCAACACAGCCTGGGAACAAAACAGAATCTGGAAAATAGACATTGCATTGCATCTGACGTAGCTTCATATTGTGCTTGAGCTTGGCTGAGGTAGAGGTTCAGGGGAGCTATATGGTAATAATGCTTGTTAAGATCCATGGCTCCACTTTGACTTCTTCAACATAAGAGGAATAAAGTCCAGGTTGTTCCTGCTGTGTTCCCAAGGCTCATGAAAGCCAGACACTAGACTCCTGTTGGATCTAAAGGGAAATGCCCAAATAAGCCCACAATGTTACTGGGAAAATGACTTGAAGGACCAGTGTTTCTGATTTCTCAGGTACATGCTCCAGGCTGGGCTATATTTTGAGAAGCTGAACCAGCTATTATCTCAAGATCATCTTTTATTAAGAAGTTGTCCCCCCCAAAAAAGTAGGCAGGGAAATGGATTAGCACACTGGAAAAAGGCTAGAGGCTGGAAGCAAAAAGCAACAAAGGTTTGGCATAGAGGATTTTGCATCTTATTCCGAAGCTCACATTATATAGCATCTTCCATGGTATGTGACTGCTGATAAATATTCATCGGGAGGAGAAGGAATAACCTAATGTGATGCAAATCACATGCAAAGCAATATGTAAATCAATCCATTCTATGAAGTCAATAGGTGAGGTACCATGCATATTAAAAGTACAGAGCAACAGCTTCCAAAGATCTAGGAGAGGCCCCTAATGCTAGCAGGGACCTTCCAGTCTTTAAGGGATCCATTAGTCAGAGGAGAATCTCCTGTCAAAGAATGACACCAAGCATGAAGCTGCCAAGCAGGGCCAGAGAGAAACATAGACAGGAGGACAATGGCTGTTCCCTTCAAGACGGATTCCAAACAAGTTCTCCTTCCTGGCCCTCCCACCCTGATCAGATCTGATAGTGATTGGTTGGTCAAGACAGCTGAGTGACAGGGAGGCAGGCTGATCTGCTTGTTTATTAGCCACGCTATTCTAGATGGCTCCTTCAAGCCTCCCAACAAAAGAGCAAGGGACACTGGGACAGAACAGGGAGAAAGTCTCTACGAATCCCCCAGTGTTCACACAAGATGTTTATAGGCTTTTGTATCCTTTGAAAGCTCGCTTCCCTCCAGTGTCACAGGCTCACACCAGGACACAGATCTGCAGACATACAGGAAGTAGAGAGGAGCCCAGAGCAGTGAAGATTTGCACTCTACTGTTTCAAGCATCCCCAGGGGTTGATGTCACAAATTCTCTAGCTCCAGAGAAGGTCACAAATTGTTTCGTATTGGAACTCCGCGCTCTGTTTGCTTTCAGTGCCTCTCAGACCTCCTGACAGGACAGGCGGACATGGAAATAAGTCAAGGGTGACCCTGTTGGTGACCCGTAGCCTCACCAGCCAACTCCTGATTGCAACCTTCTGGCTTCAGTAACAGCCTTTAATTCAGGCCTTCTGGCTTCTCCGAGGCCACAGTTGCAGTTCAGCTGCAGTCAACAAGGGTCAGGTCAGATGTTCTATGCCCTTGGTTCATGATGTGACAAGCCAAGGTAGGAAGAAGATTGGCGGGTGGGGGTGGGGCCTAATGAAGGAAGGAACAAAGGGAAGAAGGTCCTGATCATTCAGCAGATCCATACCTCTCTACACCTAAGTGCCCCTCTTAACTGGATATGGAGACCTAGTGTTTTTTCAGTCCTTGGGATGCAAGCATAACACGTGTGTTTGGATGCTGGTCCTCAAAGCCTTCCTTCCAGCCCATGCTCCTGGGGTATTAGATCATAAAAGCCACTCTCACAGCTATGTAGTATACGGTAAAGCACAAAGGCAGACAGTGACTCCAGCTTATATATACACAGCTCAGACACTACGTACGAGGGCCACATACACAACTTTGCATATACTATCATTGTCACACCTCAGTACACATAGGGCATTTTTTACAAAGGATCTTATATGAAGCAACTTATACAAAAGACTGGGGGTATTCTGCTCTCTACAGCCCTAGGCACGGAATCCGCAACACAGCAGACAGGGGCATCTCAGAGGTTGAGTGGGATGCATCCTCCCACCCAGCTGTCCCTGTTCACAGATGCTAAACCTGAGACCCTGCAGGAAACACCTCCATCAGAGTCAGCAACACTCTTGGGAAGCAGGGATGGCACTTAGGGGTCGGGAGGGGAGGTTGGTGCTGGACTTTCAGTGTAGGCGACTCTCCAACTCACCGGACCACAACTATTCTGTACATTTTGAGATGACTCTTCAAGCCTTCCCCATCAGAGCCCTGACTCTGTACAGGGCGCTTACATGGCTATAGGGCCTTTTATAGATTCTACAGCCAACAGAGCTGGGGACTTGTCTCAGTCAGTAATGTGCTTGCTACACCAAGATTAGGGCCTGACTTTAAACCATCAGTACACATCTGTATCCCTGGCTCTGGGATATGGAGCCAGGCAGATCCCTGGAGCTCACTGGCTAGTCAGTCTAGTCAGGGAGCGAACCTGTCTCAAAATAAAGAGAGATTAAAGGAGACACCCAAGTGTTGACTTCTGGGCTCCATAGCCAGGTGCATACATATTTACATGTAGAATGCACACGTATGCAGGTGCACATCAGCACCAAGCACCTAAAGAGAGCTCAAAGCAGGAACTGTAGATAAAATACGAGATTCCGGGACCCAAACACTTGTAGTATATTCCAGTAATATATGGAGAAGTTTTGATGGACCTCTCCCCACCCACAGGCAATGTCTGATCTAGGTTCTCCACGAGTTACCTTTGCTCTGTTTCTCTGGCTCAAATTCGAGCATATCCTATCTTTTGAAGAATGTCTTTTCAACTCCAAGGTCCTTTCAGGCTTAAGAAATTGCAGGGCAAATAATGTAAAAAGATGAAAGTTGTCAGGAGGAAGTGGCTGTTGATAAGCAGACCTTTATAGGGCTGTAAACCCCAGGCCTTGACTCTCTCTGGAGACAGCTGGGTTCCCTTCCCAGTCTTTTTCTAGACTTAGCCCCTCTCTGCAGGAGAGCAGACCCCCTCACTAGGAGAAAATTCCTGTGCTATTAAACGCTCTCATCCATGGGGCAAGTGCTTATCAGAGATGAACTTTCTGTTTTTTTTTTTTTTTTTTTTTTTTTTTTTTTTTTTTTTTTGCAGAGGTGGTGGTAGTTAAGTTGCCCATTTTATTTAGTTTCCAGTGGCTGTTGGGTATTCAGTTGGACATGCTCTTTGAAATGCAAGTCTTGCTTTTGCAAACTGGGACACCTTTGCTGTCCATGACTGTGGGGAAGCACTGTTCAGACCCACATCGGGAAGGCTTCAAAGTAATACCTATCCTGCCGTGCAAAATCTACAGTTACCAAGGCTAAACAGGATAAAGTCCTTTGGGTTGCCAAGGAGCTAATAATGCTTTATGACAGGAGATTTTAACCCTTTCTGTCCTGGACAGTTTATTGGATAAGGGTCTTGCTTTGAATCCCAACTGAGATGGCTGAACTACTGAACAGAGAGAGCTAGATCAGTGTTCAAACTGAATTCTCCAAGTTATTCACGTGCTCATTCACCCTCACACTTCCATTCATTACTATCAAGAATAGGTAAGCAGTTGGGGGTATGACTCAGTGAGCCTAGGATGTATGGATCAAACCCAAAGCCCTGGGTTTGAGTCCCAGCACTATATAAACCAGATATGGTGGTGCACTTTGGAGGCAGAGTCAAACTTATCCTTGGCTAGTTAACCGAGTTCAAGATCAGCCTGGGCTACATCTGACACTGTCTCAAAAAAAGAAGAAGGAGAAGGAGAAGAAGAAGGAGAAGGAGAAGGAGAAGGAGAAGAAGAAGAAGAAGAAGAAGAAGAAGAAGAAGAAGAAGAAGAAGAAGAAGAAGAAGAAGAAGAAGAAAAGGAGAGTGACCAGATCAACAGGTCCCTGAGTGGAAGAACTCATCACCATATAGTGAGAGAGATGGCAGTTCTCAGATTTCTGAAGCTGACCACATTGAGATGCCGTGCAGGGGGACATGAATCAGAGAGGTAGGCAAGACTGGTCCCCTTGAGGCCCCAGAGGTCAATGCAAAGGCCATGAACCCTTTCTCTTCCATGGGATGTTATTCTTTGGGTTGCAGCAAAGTCTTCACTCTTTAAAATAGGGGGCACCCTGCATACTGTCCCCGCCCCATTCAGCTCCCTGACACACACTTCACACATGTAGAGGACATCAAAGTGTGATTGTCAGCCATGAGAAGACTCAGAAGAGTTCAGGCTTCTAGCAATAGACTGGAATTTTAGCCAGGGTAGAAATGAGAAGAAAGGCAAACAGGCTGAGAGCTAGCCATCCTTTCCTGTTCTCTGGAAACACAGCAGATGGCTTAATATGGTGAGATGGCTCGTCTCCTCTCTCCAGTCTATCCCTCAACTCTTCCTCCCCTCCCTCCTCCTTCTCCCCTCCTGTTGTCTTCCTCATACTCCTTGCTATTTTCTGTGGGGAACACTTCCAGAGACACTAGGTACATCTCTTTCCCTTGTTATTGTCACCAAAGGGTAGTGAAAACCACATGCATAAAATGAACCCTAAAGCACATTCCCTTCTGAGAATGGGGAACTATGAAAATCTGGAAATATGGGAGAAGAGGATTCCAGCAGAGCCATGTGCAAAGGAGGAGTGGCCAGAGGCCAGTCAGCAGCTCTGTCCTCTCCTAAGAGGGAGCTATAGGCAGGAGAGGAGACTTGGACTGGAGATATATTCAGAGGGACACTGCACTCCATGTCAATGTTCAGAAACAGCTGATGTCTCTTCTTGGTTAGAAACTGCCCCTCAGTAAATGACTTACTGGGAGAAGCTGGGTGATTATCCCCACTTCAAGGTTCTAGAAAATTTATAGGTCTTCCCACTTAAGCAAGAAACATTTTTCCATCAATAAAGCGTTTGTATGAAGATCTCCATTTTGAACTATGTTGTCCAGATCTAGAAAATTCTGGAAATAGAACCACCGATACCCTCCAAACATTGGGAAATTCATGTGCAGGACCTGATTTTAATGCTTCACCTTGCCCCGGAGAGATGCAGGTACATGTTTTCATTCAAAACCACATTGCTGGGGCTGAGGGTATGGTCTCCTGACAGAGTACTTATCTAGCATGCACAAAGCTCTGGGTTTGATCAGAAGCATAACTCGGGCGTCATGCTTCTTGACTGCACTTCCAGAACTCAGAAGTAGACTAGGATCAGAAGCTCAGGGTCCTCTTCAGCTGCGTGTAGGGTGTGAGGCCAGCCTGGATTACAGAAGATCTTATCTTATAAGTAATAAATGAGGGGTTAGAGAGATGGCTCAGTGGTTAAGACAACTTCCGGCTCTTCCACAAGACCTGAGTTTGGTTCCCAGTACCCATAGCAAGGGGCTGGAATGTATCTGTAAGTCCAGCTCCAAGGAATCCAATACCTCTGGTCTCTTCAGGCAGCAGCATGCACCTTCTATGCCCTTATGCAGGCACACATACCTGCACATAGGTAAGAATTATAAAACTAAATATGTAAAGATGGATAAGGCACAATCAACACGTTTGCTCATCTATAGGTCCCGAGAGGCAGTCATGGCCAACAAGATACAAATGTTTACAAGATGAGCGCTCACCTTACAGTTTAGAGAGAAGGAATCAGAGACTAAGAAGACACAAAGGAAGAGTCAAGATACATAGACGTCAGGCAGTATGTGTCACAGAAGAAGAGAAGATGGGATGGTGAAGACGCACAAGGTGACACTGAGCAAAGCCCCGAAGTGGGGCTGTGTGGGCAGAAGCAAACCTACACAGCTTTGGGACCATCCCAGGGCCTCCTGAGCGGCACAGACTGTGTCCTACCCCCAGGCATGAGGTGCAAATGAAAACAAGAAGGGTGGAGAGGCACCCGAAACCATATCACCCCGTCCTCTTTGCCATCTGGTGGGCCCTGGAAACCATCGCTGAATTTAGTGACTATGTTTACACAGCAGGCAGGACACACACTGTTGCTCCAGGCTCCCCCAGAGCTGTTGGTGGTATGGTCTCTATTCCCCTGGATTCCTAAGGACCCCTCCTAACCCCTGTACACACCCATGGGCTGAAGATCTACCCAGTCCTGGAGTTCAAGAAACCTCTTAGATTGTCAAAGGGAAGGGATGTTTAGGCCACCTCAGGCCTCATCTAGCTTTTGCCTGGGGCCTGGGTGTCAATTTGGGAAGGACAACTTGAGAACTTGCTTCCTAAGCCAGGAAGGGTGATCGTCCAGCCTAGCAAGCTGCCAGGTCGAGGGTAGTGGATGGCTGAATCATGAATACTAACCACAGAGCCTGGGCCACAGCAGCAGCTCACCGGACACAGACTATTAATAACCATGGCTACAGCTCTGTTTCAGATATGGGACACATGTGCCTGCTTACCAAGTAGGTTGCATATGATGGGTTTTCTCATGGGATTCCCCATTTTTTTTTTTTTGAGTGGAAAAGCTGAGGGTTATAAAGGTTCACTATACATCTGACTGAAACAGTTAATAAAGGATGACCAGAATTCAAACACGGGTTCTTGATGTCTACCCAACTTTTGGGGATAAAGTCATGGACAAGCTCTTCTTCTTCTGCACATGCTGGCTTCCCTTTGCAACTTAGAATGGGACAGTTTCTATATGGGGAGAAACAGAAGGAGGGGCTGAGGAGATGGCACAGTTGGTGAAGTGCTTGTCTGGGGAGCATAAGAACCTGCCTTCGACCCTCGAAACCCACACTGAAAAAAATAAGTTAAAGTTGGTATGGTCAAGCAATTAATGGTGCACACTTCCAATCCCAGGGTTCAGGAGGTGTAGGCAGGAAGATAATGAGTTCAAGGCCATCCTCGGGTACATAAGACCCTGTCTCAAACAGCAACAAAATGCCAGGCGTGGCACAGGCTGGAGAGGTAGAGATAGGAAGCTCACTGGTGAACCAATAGCTTCACCCAACTCTAAGCCAAAGAAAGAAATTGTCTCAAAAAAA
>NW_022196911.1:109143720-109145209 GCF_008632895.1 Mastomys coucha
AAAAAGACAAATCAACAGTGGTAAGGAAGGATAAACAAGTTGTCCCCTGGTTCCCAAAAGCACAGGTACACGTGTACATATACCCCCTTTGAATATGCACCTGCACACACATGAACAAGTAGAGACAGAGTGACTCATGAGCTTGGGTTTTAGTCATGGCATATTTCTTTCCTCAGAACAATTGATCTCTCTCCAGTGGTAAGGGTACTTCATAGGATGTGGTGAAGAATCAAGAGGTGGTTTGGGGGATAGGACAAGGATGGGCAATCAAGCAGAAGCACCCACTAGGTTCTCAGTCCTGTGGTTGCCTTGGTAATCCCTGGCCATCATTTGCATAGTGCCTCTGGCCAGCTCTGGGCTTGATTTCTCATTTCTGTGCTGGGGACCTTTGTCATAGGAAAGACTGGAATGACCTGTGGCCTCTAGATGGAAATGCGGAAGCAAGAGGCCCCCGAGAGGTGAGAGGTCCCATCTGCAGCCACTCAGTGTGAGTTAGCCCAGAACCTGAAGCCAAAGGAATCCAGCCTCTCTCTAGCCACCATGCCTTCAAGCAGACTGTCAGAGAGGAGGGCAGCCTTCTTCATCTTTTGGCTAACGTTGCTAGGCAAGCAAAGAAGGACCCATATTTAGAAAAAGAATGTTCCAGATTTCCCTACCCCTTTCCGCCACCCACTGTATGAAAACCCCAGACCTCGAAGATGCATTCAGCCAAGGACCTAAATAGACCTTGGGGCCAGGCAGGGTCCATTCCCCCTGTTAAGATGAGTAAATGCTTCTCCCCCTGAGAGCTGACCAGGCCAGTGGGTGGACCAGCCTGGGCCAACTCAAACATGAACACAGAACCAAAAGCACTGTTGACAAACTGGGTGTGTTAATAGCCTCAGCTGGTGCTCTAGGGGACAGGACGGAGCCCCAACCTTCAGAGAAACGTGGAGGAACAAGGTACTTCCCATATTGCCTTCCTCCTCCCAGCCTTACTCCCAACCCCTTGCCTAAGCCCTGGGGCTTCTCTCCCTCCTTCCTTCCCAACCCCACTGCACCCCAGCCTCTCATGCACACACACTCACACACCACACCCCATATGGAGAGGGGAGTGATAGACAGGGGTAGGGGCTGGGGAGGGTGCCGTGTGTGTGCTCACTGGGCTTTCCTGCAGGCAGGGTGTTTAACTAGGCAGGTTGAGAATTTTCAGCCTCTAACTGGAGTGTCCTAATCCTATTAAATATGTACCAGCTTTGAAACTCAGCTTTTTTAAAAACATGCTTCCCAACTTAGCCATTCCAGACTCCTCGGCCCTCACTAACTCCTCTTACTCAGTGTGACTTGCTGAGTTCCTGCTTCAAAAGCCATTGCTCAGTTGCTGGCAGTGGGTGTGTGTGTGTGGGGGGGGTCCTACTGGCAAGTTTTTTTCCCTTCTTCTTCTTCTTCCCCTTCTTCCCCTTCTTCCCCTTCTTCCCCTTCTTCTTCTTCTTCTTCTTCTTCTTCTTCT
>NW_022196911.1:109145444-109167729 GCF_008632895.1 Mastomys coucha
CCCTCCTCCTCCCCCTCCTCCTTCTTCTTCCTTTTTTGCTAGGATTTAGACTGTGACTCAGCTACCTGCAGCTGTTCCCCAGTTAGCACCCTCATAAAGGAATTTCTGATATTAAAACGGGTGACAAACTTCCTCCCGCCTGCCCCCAACACATTAGTTTGATTGACGTCCACAGCCCAAGCGGCCAAGCTCACCCTCCCTGGTCGCTCTCCGGTCACTTGGTGATGGTTTTTGTTTTACCCACCCTGGGGTTGTGATAGAGACCGTGGAAATACCATTTGGGAGGACGTTTATAGAACCATCTAGAAAGCCTAGAGAAGTAAATCTCATTTTCTTTCTATCGTTGAATTATTAAATTCTCTTTCCACCGTTGTAATAAAACTTCCTAAATGCTCCCACAATGTAGAATATCATCAAGTGGGAAGAGAGAGAGCGACAAGGTTGAGAGAGGTCCAAGAAGACGTTGCAAGCAGAGAAAGCTCCGTGCTGGGCTGGGGCAGTGGCTCTGTGAGTAGGAGAGGTTTACTCTGCAACCATGAGTTCAAACTCCAGCACCTGTGTAAAAGGCCAGCCGTAGTTGTGCTTGCCCGTGACACCAACACTGGGGGCAGGCAGACCCAGAGACCTTTCTGGCCAGCCAACTTAGTCAAAACAGCAAGTTTCAGGGGCTGGAGATAATGGCTCAGTGGTTAAGAGCACTGACTGCTCTTCCAGAGGTCCTGAGTTCAAATCCCAGCAACCACATGGTGGCTTACCCATCTGTAATGGGTTCAGGTGCCCTCTTCTGGTGTGTCTGAAGACAACTACAGTGTACTCACATACATAAAATAAATAAATCTTAAAAAAAAAAAAAACAACAGCAACTTTCTGCTTCAGGGAAAGATCATGTCTCACCTCAGTATGGTGGAGAGCTATGGAGGAAGACATCTGCCATCTTGCTTTGACCTCTGTATGTACATATACATCCACATATCCATATGCTTACAAAATACACACACACACACACACACACACACACACACACACACACACATCAAATAAATCCCCACAGGACCATTCAGAGCTGATATGGGCCACCTGCCTCTCCCTGGCTGTGTGGCAATGTCAGGGTGCTCATGTGGACCAGATAGAATTTGTTTCCAACAGAGTATATTCAGCTAGAACCCACAGGGCTGGGCATAGAACTTCCGAGTCTCCACTATCACCTTGTGCATACTTTGGGCGTGTGGAGTAGAAAAGACTTGGGGGTCTGAATTGTCCAGGTGGCTCGGAAGTCACCTGGCCAATCTCCTATCACAATTCCCATCTCACCCTGAGCTCATCAACGCCATGCTTCAAAGGAGGGCATAGGAGAAGGCAGTAAAACCTGCCCGAGGGCTGTCGTGTTTACCTTAGATACGATCCTTAAAGGTGGGCACTCCAAAGTGCCTTTTCAACACTCAACATACTGGAATCCCCGGACCGGACCGGGAGCATCTGGATTCTTGCCTACTTGGCAGACACACAGCTAGAGAACAACAGAACACCCCACCGGTCCCATCAACTCGCCCAGAGGCCATGTATCCTTGCTTCTGGGCAGTGGCTGGTAATGTGATCTTAAGAGGCAGTGCCAAACCCCCCTATTGGGAATTCAGCCAATCCTGGGGCTCTCCAGGGAAGAAAATTCCTTTCCTTGACCTCTGCAGGTGATCGGATTGAGGTCCCTGCAGCTTGAAATTTGATTTGATCTTTGATCTCTGCTTGCACAGCTGCAACAGTTATTAGGCACCATAAAGCATCCTAGCTCCCTCCTTGCTCACCTGCCCTCCATCCCCAGGGCTCGGGGCCAGGTTTCCCTGAGCAAGGGCAGAAGATTGCTACTCTGCTTTTTATATGGGGCACTCCCTCCAATCCGGTTCTGGGTTCTTGTTGCTCTCATATCCAGGGCTTAACCCCAAATTCCAAGAGCCAGAAACATTTTTCAGGTCCTTCCAAATGAGACCATGTGCTTTAGCAGAAGAAAAAAATTTTTTAAGAATGCTGTGTGGGAAGTAAGGGCAGAATAGCTGACCAAGGTCAAAGGCCCAGAAGAATAGCCCAGGTGTGTCTGAAGCTCTTGATGAAGACCCGTCTTCAAGTCTCAGTTTTGGAGATTGTTCTGTGGAAGGGGAGAGATGGCTAAGAATGTCAGGTTTACCTGTCACATCAGAGTAATTTGCTTTTCAGTCACTGAAGGGCTGAAGAGACTCACAGAGGTTAAGAGCACTTGTGATCATTACACAGGATCTAGGCTCAGTTCCCAGCACCTACCCAGTGACTCACAACTATTTGGTAATCCAGTTCTGGGGGATTTGACAGCCTTTTCTGACTCCATGGGAATCATGTATGGGTGCCATACCATACATGTGGTACATATACATACATTCAGGCAAAATACTCCTATAGATATAATAAAAATAAATATTTTTAAAGCAACATGAGGGGCTGACCGGATGGCTGGCCAGAAGTTAAAGGGGCTTGCTGCCAAACCTGAAGACCTGAGTTCAATCCCTGGGAACCATATGGTAGAAGGAGAGAACCAACTCCTGAAAGTTGTCCTCTGACCTTAACAGGCACAAATGCTTTATCATGGAAATACTCACACAAGCACATAAGAGAAATACATTTAAATGTAACAAAAAATACTTGAGAAGATGTTTTTAAGTGACATGATAGGAAATGGGTATTTACTGAAAGATGACTAGATTCTGGGTACCGCGTCAGTCACTTGACCTGCATGGAACCAGGGAAGACTCGCACCTGACATGAACAATACACTATTTGCTCATTGTGTACACAAGAATCAAACAGCAGCTAAATTAATCCAACAGACAGAGTGAGTGGACAGTGTTAAGATTCCCTCTTCCACCCACAGGTGCTTAAACTCAAGCTCTTAACCAAACCCATGTTCTGCCCCTTGTAATGATATTTTTCTTGCTGGTTAGTTGGTGCGCATGTGTTTGCCTACCCTGAAGAATCATGTGATTAGAAACCAGCAATCTCTCCCATAGGCTGAGGAGGAAGTTCGGTTGGAGAAGTGCATGCAAAAGCCCTGGGCTAGATTGTCAGTACCGCCTAAGCTTGGTGTGCTGCTGCAACTAGCTGCCATCTCAGCACCTGGAAGGAGGAGGCAGGAGGATCTGGAGTTCGTGAGCTTCTGAGCCATAGCAAACGTGATGCCAAACATAAATACAAATAACCAAGTAGGATCAAAGAGACTGCTCAGGGGCTAAAAGCATTAGCTACCAGCTACGCAAGCCTGACAGCCCGGCAATCCATATAAAAAACAGATGTGGCAGTGCACATCTGTAATCCCAGCATCCCTGACGGAGACAGCAGAATCACCAGAAAGGAAAGTTCATAAACCGATAATCTGAAGCAACAGCAAAAGCAAGAGAGACCTTGCTTCAGCAGGGTGGAAGGAGAGAATTGTTTCCAGAAAAAAACTGTCCTCTGACCTCAAGACATCCTCTAAATACAATGTATACATACACACACACAAACACACATGCATATATATACATATATATACACACAGACAAGCACATACATATATACATACACACATATACATATACACATACACACAAACACACATAGATACACACACACACAAACACACATACACACATACACACAAACACACATACATACACACATACACACAAACACACATACATATATACATGCACACAAACATATATACACATGCATGCACACACTCATACACACACATATACATATACATATATACAAACACACAAACATTTACATATACACACAACACACATACACAAACATGTACATACATATCTTTACATACATACATACAAACCCAAACACATCCACCACAATAAATATTTTAAATTGAAAAGTTAAAAAATGAAAATTAAAAAAAAATTAAAAATTAATCAAACAAATATTTCCTCACTCTGTCTAGAGAGCCAATATCAGTAATATTCTGCAGTATCAGCCCGACAGAAGGCAAGGACTCTGGCAGGAAGTAGGCCTCAAGGGTTTGCTATTCCCTGCTGCTGTCCCCAAACTGCCATGTCTACACACACTTACAGAAGACTCCCTTCCCACGATTCCTAGGAGTTTCAAAGACTCCATGCTTCACTGGTGGCTACACAAAGCAGTGGGAGGCATGTCAGGGCTGTGTCGGGTTCTGGTGTGAGCTCAGTGCGTGCTCTAAGCTCTAGGACTTATATCAGCTCTAGCTCCTTCTCAGTAGCCCTGCCATGTGCCCAAGGCATTACTCAACCTAAGGACATCTGAGAGCCTTGAGTTCTGGGATCAGCCTTCGGAATCCATTTTCAAAGGGGATTGGAGCAGAGAAGATGGCCTAATGGCCAAATCACTTGCTGCACAAGTAAAAGGTTCCTGATTTTGGATCCCCACAGCTCAAGACGGCTGGGGGGGAAGGTGTTGGACCTGCCATAAGTGCAGCAGACAGGAATGCCTGTGGCTATTAGGCTAGTGAAACCATTTAATCAGCAAGCTCTGGGTTTGATTGATAGACCTTGCCTCAATGAAGGTGAAAGGCTGATAGAAGATTCCTGAAATCAACCTTGGGCCTCCACACACACATGCACACATTGGCACACACACCCATGTGAACATGCATACACACATTTACACACACATGCAAAGAGGAAATAAAAGGGTTGGTGTCAGTGGTATGTACTGATAATTCTAGTTATGGGGAGAGGAGAGAGGTGGATCCCTGCCACCCAGCCTAGATAAATTGGAGACCCTGTCTCAATTAAAAAAAAGAAAGCAACACCTGAAGAACAATATCATACCATCTAGCTTCCATATGCACATTAACACATACAACACCCTCCCAACACACACACACACACACACACACACACACACACACTCACTAATAATGGGATTCCTTAGCTAAGAGAGTCATCAAACTACTTAAGACAGTGAGGTATGGATAATTGGCAAAAAAAAAAAAAAAAAAAACTTCTACCCTTTGTTCTCTTTGTGGCTGCTTTAAATAGATTTAAAAACAGGATTTAACAGTTATGAATACTTACCAACCTAGTCCTGGCTACCTCATGGCCATAACAAAACATCTCCCTATTCATTTTCTGGTTCCTCATTATCGCTATCTGTAGACATCTCATTCTTTGCACACCCCTGTCTCAATTTGTCTGTTTCTTCCATTAGGATGGAAGCTCATAAGGGCAGAACCCTCTCCTACTAGATCCTCAGGGATGAGCTGCTAGCTTGGCATACAGTAGGCACCTAATACCTGTTTGTCGAATGAATAATTAAAAGACTACCCAGAACTGGAAATCTCATAAGATCTCATGAACTCCAGGAACCATCGCTTGACTTTTTTCATTTACTTCCTTGCAACCCACTGTGGTCCTTGGCACTTAGTAGGACCTCAGTGAACACAGTCATTGAGTTGAATGTCACAAAGAGCCTTCAGGGATGCCATGTCCTACTTATAAAAAGCTCTTTAGGAGAGGACAAAGGCATAGAAGATACTGTCAGGGACCCAGGATTCCAGCCTGGCAAGAAAGAGACAAAGAGTTCAATGGGTTCATTTGCATTTTGTTTTGCATAAATATGCAAGCTGAGTGGCTGAGCCCAAGTCTCCAAGGATGTCAAATGGCAACTGGCTGTGTTTCCAAATAGGATATTCAGTTCTTATACACAGAGGATTCCCACCCCAAAGAGGTGGCTGCTTCGGTCCTTGTTTTGGTGAGACCCCCTGATCTTGTCTAAACCAGAGTCCCTAGAGAGAGCTTTTCCTGCGGCTGGCCATCTCCCCACACTCACCCCCTGCAGAAACCTTGGCCAGCCGGTTTAAGGTGTGGTGGACTCGAGAGAGGGCCCTGTTGACAGAGCTTAAAACAAACCTCCCTTTTCAGGGAGGCTCCATAGACGCAAAGAGCCAACTTGGGACAGCGACATTGTCCTGGCTGAGACTGCTGGTGCAGGAGTTTCAAAAACACAAAATGACGCTTAAAACAAAACAAAACAAAACAAAACCCCTCATCTTTACTGAAGCCGGTGCCAGTGCTGGGAAGCATAGGATTTTCCTCCCCTTCAGTTAATCCAGTCGCCCTGATTTGCATGGGATTTGCATAAACAGCACCTCGTATTCAAACAGCCCTCACTTCAAGAGCCAAGATTAAGGTTGAGGATTTGTCCCACCCGCAGTAGTTTTGTTCAACCTCTACTGCTTAGAAGCTAGGACACCTAAAATAGCTCTTTATATACTGGTCCAAGTGAAAAAGATACATAAGAAGGGGTGCAGAGCCCTGGCAGGGAGGCGGGCCTACCGCTGCCCCAGTCTCTCTCCCAGTACGGGAAGTGGAACTCAAAGTTATTTTCAGACCACTCCCAGTTCTGGAATTCTCTATAAATCTCTGCTGGATGCCAGGTACCTAAGGGTAGGCCATTCACCAAATACTGGGATGATGCTGCAAACAAGACGTAGTAGGGAGCCAGAGTTAGCTTGTGCTAATATTTGTTGAAGGTGTTTCTATGGCAGTGCCAGAGAAAGCAGGGAAGCAGATGAGACTAGACTAGGTAGGACTGGGCAGAGAGAAGACCGGCTACCCAATTCCTAACTAGCGTTCCAACCCTTTAATACAGTTTCCCCCAACCATAAAATTAGTTTTGTTGCTACTTCATAACTGTAATTTTGCTACTGTTATGAATCGTAATGCAAAGATCTGATTTGCAGGACACCTGATATCCAACCCCTGTGAAAGGGTCATTTGATTCCAAAGGGGTCCCAACCCACAGATTGAGAAACACCATAGATCGTGACCAGCCCTTTATGGAGAAGAACAACCAGGTATGGTTCATAGCAGATCCCTTTTTGTCCAGACCTGACAGGAGGCTAGATTTGAGAGAAAGGGAAGGGACAGATCCTAAAACCTCAGAGCCTGGTTGGCTTCTGAAAGTGCCCATCTCTGCTCCTTTATCAAACTACCTGGGTCATTTCCCTGTATCTGGGCTCTGTGGTGATGAGGGCATAAACCCGACCATGATGATACATTGGTAAACTCAGAATTTGGATCTAGTGTCAATTCCAACCCTTGAAGGCTGAGGACTCTCCTTCAGTATCAGACTCTTGAGAGTCCTTCGTTTGTTTTATATTCTTCATAAAGCTTAGATTTTTAACACTAGTATAGTGGATCAACTCTAGCATGCTGGTGCTTGGGAGAATTTGATTGCTGCGAGTACAGCCAGTATGAAAAAGTGAGTGTTTTTCTCAGAAGACAAAGAAAATTGTGTGTGCTTTACCTTTGTAAGCCCATCAAGAATGAGACAGGACATCACTTGATGCTAAGGGAGGCTGGAGGCAAGCAGGGTTTTCTGCTCTGGTTTAAAGCATCCTGCTCCACAGTTCCATGTTTATGTCTGGACTCTCCTAACACATCTTACAACTGATTTGCTTTTCCTCTTTTCTTCCTCATTGTCTTTCCCAGGAGTTGAAACACAAGACATTGGGGGTTTCTGGAATCTTCTTGCCTATAGACAGCAAGCACTCCTGCCATGGGAAGGCTGCACAACTCCAGCTCCTTAGAGACAGAGACCCAAGGAGATGTCACCACCTGCCACCTCAAAGAGCAAGGCAATGCAGCCTCTCTAAAATGAGGGTTTTCTCAGTTCCAGAATCCAAGAGGCTGAGGTTGAAGGACGGTGAGTTTGAGGCCAATAGGCTACAACAAAACACTTCCTCAAAAGTAAAAAGATCTTCTCAAAGGGAAGGACATTTTTAGCTTTCTGGAATCTTAAAATGGCCAGGAACTAAACGCCTTTCAACGTTGTGGATATCACTGATGCTGACCACCTCCAAGGCTCAGGTGGTATGGATGCCTGTTGGGTCTGTTTAACTCTAAACTGCTTTCAAGACCCTTTGGTTCCTCCTGCACCGTATCTCTGTATTTTTTTCTCTCTCTCTTAACGGTCCTGGAATTGAATCCAGATTGTTGCGTGTGCTAGGCAGGTGCTCTGTCAGTGCGCTAAATCCCAGTACCTCTCTTCCATTTCTTTTTCGAATTTCATCCCAGCATCTGAAAGACCAACCCTTAGAGAGCTTCCTGGCAAATAAGTGGTTTCACTGTACACCAGGGTTACTTTGAATCCTTGGGCCTCCACTGAGGGATGAAAACACATTTTAGGAGGCCCGTCAGTAGCACCAGCCATTTATTTATATGTCCTTGAAATTACCTTTTTGCCACCATAAAAAGCGGAAGTCCAGGAACTAGGAACACTGGAGGAAAAGGAAGCATATTGGCATATTGCCACACCCCCTCCTCCTCCCTGACCATTAATTATATCCTGCTGAGAGCCCTCCCTCACTCCAGGGAGCACAGGTCAGCCACATCTACCTCTTCTCACTTGTCAAGGGTGTACAGGTTCTCCTTTGACGCTCCCCTCCCCTGAGACCCAACCTAAGAGCATCAACAGAATCTGTCTAGAGGGAGGAGGGAGAGCAGGGGATTCTAGCAGAGCCAAAGGATGGGGTCAGTCTCTGCAATAGAGCCTTCAAGTCTAGACCTGCCTCCTGGACAGGTCTGTGGGGCCTTGAGCTCCTCTGTAGAGACCAGCTGATGGAAAGACAGGCAGCAAGCACCATGTAGGGTTACCAGAAGTTAAGAAGAAATGGACCCAATTGGGTTTCTCCTTAAATGACAGACATACTAATCTAGTCTCTGGTCCCCCCCTTCACACATCCTGAGGCCCTTAAATAATCATAGCATCCACATACCCCTGGCTCCCTTCCTAGCCCTATTGGATCTTGCAGTGATCAGAGCGTTTGAGAAATCCTACTCCATAGTTACTTTCCCCAGAGGACAATGGGGTCCATGACCAAGAAGAGGGTCTAGGGAGAGGGTTTGTCGAAAAGCACAAGCATGAAGACCTGAGTTCGATCCCCAAGAGCCCATGTAAAAATATGAGTGCAATGTGCAGGTATGTGACTCCAGCACTGAGGATGCAGAGACAGGCAGATTCCAAGGGCTTGCTGGCTGGCCAGCCTAGCTAACTGATGAGCTTTGGGGTCAGTGAGAGACCCTGTCTCAAAACATAAGGTGGAGATCATCAAGAAATGCCCTCAGCATTGAGCCCTGGCTTCCACATACATGTGTACACATATACAGGAGTATTCATATACATGTACATGTGCACACATATGTGGGAGTACTCATATATACATGTACATGTGCACACATATGTGGGAGTACTCATATACATGAACATGGGGAGAGGGAGAGAGAAAGAGAGATGGGGGCTGGGTGGGGGAGATGTATTGTATCCTAGAGGAGGACCTGTCACAATCCAGGATCCCTTCAGTAGACTGAGATCCCATGGAAGGTTCTTGCCTTTTAGGACTGCTCATGAGGCCAGAGCCCATGGTTAAAGCCAGCACAGCAATTCCTCCCTCTGTGTGTATCTTAAGATTAAATTTATTTTTAATACTCAAGTATGTTGAAGCTGGTATTGTAGTTCATTCGGTAATACTTGAATAGTATACATGAAGCCCTGAGTTTGAGCTCCATCCTTCAATAAATCAGGCATGGTGACACATACCTATAATGGCCAGAGCTTGGACATCCTTGGCTACATAGTAAGTTCAAGGCTGGGCTACTTGAGATCTTATCTGGGGGGAAAAAAAAAGGAGAAAAGATTAAATATTTGTATGTGGTGATGTCGGCACCTAGTTTTTACAGTAGTATCTTACTTCTTTTATTATTGCAATAGAGTTAAAAATAGTAAGAGAAACTCCTAGAAGCTGCTCTTGGATCTGCAACCACTAAGATCCCCTCTTGGCCACACTGATCCTAACCCTAGTCCACAGTTGGTCCTCTCTTCTCTTGAGTTTAGCTCCATCTGCCATTAGCCCTAGCTCATTACCATCTCATGAAAATTCAGCCCAAATGTGACAGGCAAAGTAAACCAAAGTCTTGTTCTCCTTGACCCTTGCTCAACTTCCCTAAGGCACACCACCCACTTCTCCACAACACACATAGATGGCTGCTGTCGCCGCCACACTCCACCCCGGTCTCAGTGTCTTGAGCTCAGATCACAGTTTGAGGTTGCCCAGGGGGTCCTGAAGCCACCTCTAAAGAAAACGCTTCTCTCTTGTTGAAAATGGACAGGCCCCCTTCTGCTCGGCCCCCACCACTCCCTTGACATTGTCTTACTACTGTTTCCGTGTAGTACGTCGGGCCAAAGCAAACAGCTCTCTGGAGCCAGCTCTCCAGCGAGCAGCTGCAGTACAAAGTTGGCTAGCTTTTTCAAGAAAACTCAGCCTTCCCCTGTCTGCTTATCCATGAGCTCCCTTGCAAAACACAAGATCCACTACTTACATTCACCCCTCCCATGGAGCCTGACACTGTTCTCAGAGAGAACCGGACATTCCCATGCAGGCCTCTGCTATGGACCTCACCAGTTTTCATGTGGGGTTAATTTCCCTCTTCTTTGAGAAAATGGCCAGTGTGTGATGAACTTTGATGTTAGGACCTACAGGGTAGTTATGGTTTAACTATCATCATATAGTGATGGTTCTCTGAGTTGGAAGATTGGAAAGGACAAGGATCTAAGATCTAGATGATAGGTATTCTTTACCAATGAAATGAGCCAATCCAAACCAAATTAAAGTATGTAAAGGTGAGTTTATTGGGAAACACCTCTTAGGTGGGTTCATTGGTCCCAAGGAGCAAGGCCAGGGAAGTCACCATGGAGAAGGAAGCAGAGAGGATGTGGGGAAGAGGAAAAAAAAAGAACTTGGGCATGTGGGGAGAGAGATAGGAGAAAGAGAGAGAGAGAGAGAAAGAGAGAGAGAGAGAGAGAGACAGAGACAGAGACAGAGAGACAGAGAGACAGAGAGACAGAGACAGAGACAGAGACAGAGACGGAGACAGAGAGCAGGAGAGCTCAATCAAAATATTTGAGAGTTTCTGGAGAAGGAGAAGCCCAACCTCTGGGTTGGAAAGTTCAGGGCAGTTGATATACTCCCCTACACACACACACATACACACACACACAAAGAGGGCAGGGTATGCCAGTCATACTCCATACCAGGTAGGAACCGAGGGATTCTGGATTAACTTGGAGGCCAGATCCAACTTTAGTATGTTAAACATGCACCTCACTCAGCTGCTGTCTGAAGTTGAAACCCAATACTAGGAATGGTGAGAAGAAAGAAAATGGGAAGGACAAAGAGAAGAGAGAGGGACCAAAGGAGAAGGTACAGAGGAAGGGTGCCTTAGCATCTCCTATGAGTCAGAGAGCAAGGTGGACAGACATTTTACCTATGTTTTCTGCTTCAGACTCTGTAAGAGCCTTGGGTTTTGATTGCATCCATTTTAGGCTATGGGAGATGGGATTTTCACAATGCGATTCTGGTGATCACAGGTGAGTGAGAGTGGATGCTTTCCACAAGACCAGTAAAATCAATGCTGTCCAAGAGCTTTGAGGTCGCCTCGGGACTCACCTTCAGTCTCATGTGTTCAACAATCTGGCAAGCACTGTTTGGACAAGATCGTCAGCCCTTAACTTGGGCGTTTCTTAGAGCTACCTGGTAAAGGTGGAGGGGATGGGGAGGTGTCATGGACTGTTAGTGATAATGGTGGAGGTGGTAATGGTGGGGAAGGTGCTGGGTATTACAGGTGGTGGTCATGGGGATGGGAGAGGTGGTGATAAGCATGGTGGTGGCAATAGTGAGGGTGATGGGTGTTGTACACTATGGTGATAGAATGATGGCAGTGGTGATGATATATTGATAATGGTGATAATGGTGATTTTGATAACAGAGGTAATGAGTGTTATGGGTGGTGACTACATGATGGCATTAGTGATGATGACAATGATGATGGTGATGATGGTGATGGGAGCAGTGGGGATGGAGTTGATGGGTTTTATGGTCAGTGTAGAGGTGATGGTGTTGATGATAATGATGTAGCCATAGTGGTTGTGATGATGGTGGTGGTAAAGACGGTAGTAATGGTAATGGCTGTAACTTGTTCTTGTTGTCACGAGCAGCGGTGTTAGGAATACTGGAAACCTGCTAGTGGAATCACTCTGTCTGAAACCCTCTACTGCCTCTTACTTCCTGCCTTCTGATCTGATTTGGAGTGGGAAAAAAAGTAATAGTACCTAGAACGTTTTACCTCTTTTTTAAGCTCTTTGCTTCTGGGGTTCCACAGGCCCACCAAGCACTATAGGATATCAAAGTTGCTCTTGGTTGCCCTCCAGAATTTGACCATATGATCCTATTGATAAAGACACCATGAGCTCGAGTCAAGTCATAGAACACGGAAAAAACCAAACTAGTACAGACCTAGAAGCGTCATCCTACTGACTAGATGTAATAGTGCTTGAAAATCCTATGCATATGACCAGAGGTGAAAAACAAGTCACTGACCCATGTTAGTGCCCACCCTGTGAGCCACGATGACTTTCTGACAAGGTATGCTTACTGACACAATGGTGGCAGGCATTTTATGAGAGTTACCATAGACACCTGGTGGATTTGAGGCCTGCTTCACAAGAGGGAACCCATCCCTGGTACAGTCATCAGGGCCAAGAAGTGTGGCTAGATATGTCACTGGCCATAGAGGAGAGCCTATTATTCTGGTTCTCTTAAATGGACATAATGTTGAAATAACTCCTAATGAATAATTGCTATACCCATTGGTTAGTGCATCAGAGAAGCTTTGTCTTGCAACAAATGATAATTAACACAGAGACCAGTAACTGGCCAATGTGCAGAAAAGAAGAGGCGGTGGAGGGCTTAGCCCCAGTGGGATGGCTAGATTACATCACTTCCTTGGGAAGGCCAAGTGTCTATTACATCACTTCCTCCTGAAGGTCAAGGGTCTTTGCAGAAGAGAAGTGGAGAGATTGTAAAAGCAGGAGGTGGTAGATGACTACACAGAAAGAGTACTTCCTGGACCCCGGGCCACTGCACAGATGAACTCATGGTGAATATAACAGAATGCACAAAGCCTACAAAATGAGCTCAAGCTCAAAAGCTCAACAGCATTCCAGCATGGAGCAAGGGAGCAGGCATAAGTGTCACCCCTGGCTGGGGAGGCACTAGCAATTGATAGCTTCTGAGAGGGGAAAGGCGGTTTTCTTTAGGGGTGTGACTGACCCCTGGTGTTTTGACCATGCTCCAGGGCAGGCCTGATACCCAACCAAGAGTACTTGGGCAGGGTAAGGTGGATTCCACACGTTTAAGAAAGAAGAGAGAGAAGCAGAACACAAAGTTGGGTGGCTAGGGAACGGCAGTGAATCCAGGAGAGGTTGTGGGCCAACGGCTGAATATGATCAAAAGTCATCAGATGAAATTCTCAGAGAATTAATAAAAATATTATTAAAGAAGAAGGAAAAAAAAAGCCAGAGCTCAAAACTTTTGTTTGCTGACGAACAGGATCAACACCAGGAGCAACATCTGTAAAACGATACATCAGCCTTTTATTTATTTATTTTTGAAAGGATGTTAAGGAAACAGCTTTCCTTATTCATATAAAACACAAGATTCTCCAGGGCTTCAAAACTGGATACTGATTCCCTAGGTGGGGCTAGGAAAGCTGACCATGGACATGTGTCATGCAGTGACTCTCCAGAGTTTCTTCTTTCCTCCACTCTTCTCTTTCCCCATGGTCATTGCCCTTCAGAACTCTGGGCCAGATCTCTCTCTCTCTCTCTCTCTCTCTCTCTCTCTCTCTCTCTCTCTCTCTCTCTCTCTCTCTCCCCCTCTCTCTTTTTCTGTCTCTCTTCCTCCCCCTCTCTCCTTCCCCCACTCTATCCCCACTAGCCCATGTGAAAGTCAAGAGACAGAGAGATACATATACACAGAGAGAAAGAGAAAGAGAAGATGATAAGAGATGTCACAAAGCTCACCTTCTGAGCTGTCACAGAAACTTATTTCCAGGTTAGGTCCTCCAGTGTCCTATCATCACCTGTGTCACATCTCTACTTAGTTAGAAGTGCCAAAGGCAGCTTAGGAACCATCTCCCATGATTCCCCCATTCCTTGCAGCTATGGGGAAGGGGCTGTAACACTTATGCCACATAGTTCTCTGGTAACTCCATGTTCTTAGAGCACAGAACCCACCCACCTCAGTGTCCCACGAGAGTGGACCCTATGCAGCCACAGTCCCAAGTGCCCAGATGTTGAGCAGCGCTAGGTGGCCACATAAAGAACCCATCAGACCTTCTTGGCTGGCCTGGCTTCCATCACTAGCCCAAGGCTAGAATGATCTCGCCAGCACATCACCTCTTTTGTTTACTTACAGTTCTGGGGATTGAACCTAGGGCCTCCCTATGCTAGCTAGGCAAGAGTTCTACCGCTGAACTTTAGAGTTTTCTTTTCGAGACAAGGTATCACTAAACTGATCAGGCTGACCTTGAATTCACTCTGTATCCCTGACCTGAGTTTGTGATTTTCCCGCCTCAGCCTTGGGAGTAACTGGAATTCCACACGTGGGCCATCAGTTCCAGCATATAACCACCTCTGTGATGAAACCATTGGCAGCTCGAAATCAACCAACAGGCTGCTTCGCCACAATGGCTCAAAGGAGGAACAAGATTCGAAAGTCTGATGCGGAGGACCAGCTCTGGCTATTTCCCTGGTACCTTGGTAAAGTGGACACTGCAAAAGAACACATTGAAAACTCAAAGGAAAACAACTTAGATTTTTTTTGAGAAAAAAAATGCCACCTGGGTGACTTTCATGGCCTTTCAATTGAATGTCCCTTTTAAAAAGATACATTTTAAATTATTCCTAAGCACATAGGTGTGTGCACTTGAATACAGGTGCCCATGGAGCCTCGAGGCATTGGATCTCCTTGGAGCTGGAGCTATATATTGTTGTGAGCCACTTGGCTCGGATGCTAGGAATCAAACCAGGCCCTCTGTGAGAGCACTACATGCTTTTAACCAGAGAGTCCTCTTTCTATTTCTTCTTCCGTTTTCTAAGAACGAATCTCATATATCCCAGGCTGACTTTGAACCTTGAATTGAGTCCTGAATCCCCTGCCTCTGCTTCCAGGGCTGGTATTACAGACATGGGCTACCAGGCCTGCTATATAGAGTGTGCTGGGGATCAGATCTCTGGTCTGTACCTGCACCCTGCCAGCAGAGCTACAACCCTTGAATCCCATTCTGCGGAATGAGACACACAAAAGACAAAAGACTTCTGTGGGAAATACTTCTTCAGTTGGTGACAGGTTCCTGGGTGCCCATGGGAAATCTTGGTAGTGAGTCCAAATGTGTAGTCCTCCCCTGATGTTGTCCGAAAGTGAAGGGTCTCCCTGCATCGGCATGCTAGCCCTGTGAGGGGTCACAACCCCTCCCCTCAGTTCCCTGCGCTGAGCTTCCCTCAGCTCAATACCTCATTTTCTAGGAGCCTCTTCTGGAAGCCCTCATGTTATTGGTCCTTTGGGGACACGTCTAGATACACTTGAGTAAGGGGTGTGGTTGAGAAGACAGAAAGCAAGCCCAGGGCCATTATTATCACTACCGGGCATATCTTTTCTCCTTTGCCATTTAAGTATCAATGTACACCCAGCGGATAACACACAACAGGCTCTTCATTCTTCTACGAGCCTCCTACGTTAATCCAACCCCAGGCCTACCATGGACTAAAATATTCTTTCAAGGCTATAGTCAAAATTCCAACCTCCCTCATCATTCCAATCCCAGGATAACCATCTGGGGCGGCTAACACCTTCCTGCCACTCATGAGCTGGCTCCAGAGGCCAGCCTCTCCCCCGTGCAATTCAGGGTGGCCTTGAAACCTTTAGCAACACAAGGTACAGGGCATTCTCCCTTTCCTCCTATCTCCCCAGTGTCCTGTTGGAGGATAGCAAATGTTTCTTTTTCTAGAACATCTCTGAGAAAGCTCCAATGCCCCCGCTGGGCTATCATTCCCAGTCTTACAAGCAACCTTCTAATCTCTTACAGAAGTCAAATGCCTCATCCTTAAATGGGCATCCCTTCTAAAGAGTGGGGTGGTGGCTCGGAGACAAGGAAGATGAAACCCAGGATGGCAACAGTCTGGTATTCAAAGGGTTAAGTGAGCTTGGCTTTGCTACCATTCCCCTGATCCCAGATGGAGAGCTGAATGACTGAATAACTCCTTCCAGCCTCACAACTTGTTTGGTTATCTCGGAGTGCAGATTGAGGCTAAGTCATCCTGGCTAGTCCTTCCGGATGTGGCCTTACTCAAAATGAGGCCCTCCGCTGGAGTCGTATTCCCCTGCGGCTGCCTCCTCCCAGGCTGATAAAGGGTTTCATCATGGATGACTCAAGAGGTTGAGATACAAGCGCTGGTGATAGTAAAGAGCCCTCCAGCCCCATCTGACCTCGCATTCTAGTTGTTGACAGGTCCCCTCGGACGGGCTGTCCAAACCAAGCTGCAGCACACTGTCTCGGGCTCTCATGCCCCCTGTGTTTCCAAGGCTTTTTGAATTACAGTTTACCTCCAACACTGCAGAAAGGTCATCTCCAGGCTGTCCCTTCTGCCTCAGGCCGTGAGCAGACCAGAGTAAGTGAGGGATGTAACCCTCCTCTGCATGCCTGGTATCACAGGACCTGGTACCTATCTCTGATCACACAACATTCATTTTTCCCAGACTTTTCCTTCCCACTCAAACTATTCAGGGACTGGGTAGGTGGATTTGGGTCTTGACTCACTTTTAAGATACATGAGTAGAACCCATCTGGTAAGCAGAGAGTTTATGAAAACACACACACACACACACACACACACACACACACACACACACACACACACACGCTCATTCTCTGGGTAAGGCTGTGATGAGAAATGCAGCCTCCTTATTATCCACCAATGGATCCTGCACCCAGACACTGCTCAGATCCTAAAAAGGGTCAGAGAGACAGCAAGGCCGCTCTGACATCTCCGAGGAGCCTCCCATAAGCTTGCTTGGGACACTGGCACCTTCTCCAGGACTTCCAGAGTTAAGCAATGCCTCAGAAGCCCAGGAAGTGCTTGGGGCAGTGGAGAAGCCTCTGTCAGGCTCCAACCCTGTGCAGCCTGGGTGGCTTCCACGCTAGGCAGAGGCTGAGAAGGCACCAGGTCTTCTCACACGGCAACAGTTCCCAATGTTAACCTAGGGAGTCCTCAATAACGGCCATGACTCACAGTCCCTGATACCATACGTGTTTTTCCGGCCTCTGTGCAACCCTCACCCCATGCTCCTGCTCAGCCCAACACCCCTGCCTTGGCTGCAGAGTAGAGCCTGGCTTAGTGGGCAGGAGGGCCTCAAACCCTGGGCCTCTGGCCGCGGATCCTGTACTCCTCCCTTGCAGAAGAAAGCTAAATGTACTTAGGAATGGAGACTGCTGTGCTGCCACCTGAGGGTGTGAAAAACTCGGGCCACAATGATGAGATTAACAAAAGCCATGGGGCTGTAGAGGACAGGATATTGTTATTTTTTAATATATATTTAAACTGCTTTGCTTCGGCACACTGCAAATTTACTATTCATTCTATGTATTACTATGTAGAGTTAATCTACTATATGGTAGAAATGTTTAAAATACTTAAAGGGAAAAAAAATGAAACCACAAGTCATCATTAAGGCTAGTAGCATGTATACATACATATACACAGATGCACACACATACACATACAAGTAAACACAACACCTATACACATACACACATACACATACATAGCTATACACATATGCATACATACTTATACATATATACATACAGACACACATACTAAACACATATACATATGCATACACACATTCATACACACATGTGCATACACATTTACACATACCTATATATATTCATACATACACACATGTATACACATATGCACACATATACATATTCACACACATGCATGCATACATGTATAAAGGTACACACATACACCTATATACATGCAAACACAGGCACATAGATACACACATGCATACACATATACACACGTACACACATACATATACACATGCATATACACACATTTACACACAAACACACATATATGCACACCCTCTAGAATTATTCTATCTCTTTATGCTTACAAATAATACATGAAAGCATTACAAACATACTTATCACTGTACTTTGGACATAAAAAAATATAATTTTATGTATCAGTAAATGGCTATTGTTTTAAAATGGTTCCCTTCCTGTTTTATCATATTGATTTTTATTGGACACTAGCAGGTCTTTCTTTCTTGTTTTTCTTCTTTTTAATGTTGATTTTTACATATGTAAGAGTTTTTGCCTGCATCTATATCAGTGCACTACATACATACAGTGTCCAAAGAGGCAGAAGACATTGTTAGATCCCATGGAACTGGAGTTACAGATGGTTGTAAGTGATAATGTGGGTGCTGGGAGCCTGGACCTCTGAGAGAGCAGCCAGTGCTCTTCACTGCTGAGTCATCTCTCTAACTGTTCCTTTTCTTTTTCTACTAGGGAAGGTGTGTGTGTGTGTGTGTACATGCATTGTGATGTAGGTATGTGGTGCATGTGGAGATCAGAGTACAATTTTGTGGAGTAAATTCTCTCCATCCACATTAATGTGAGTTCCAGAGTTCAAACTCAGGTTGCCAGGCTTGAATGGCAAGTACCTTTACTAGCTGACTAGACTAGATACACACAATACACACACATCACAATGCCCTTCTCCCAACCCCTGCTCACACTTGCGCTCGCTCTCTCTTACACAGACACACACATCACACACACAGACACACGCAGACACACACATCACACACACACATACACACACAGAGACATACACACATCACACACATACATCACACACACATCACAGACACACATACATCACACACATCACACATATACACACATCACACACACACACACACACACACACACACTATTGACTCTATTTAGCACTGACACTGGAATCCTACTTGGGAGCTCATGCCTGGAGGAAACTTCCTCCCTCTCTCTGCTGTCATCGACCACCTGTGGTTCTTTGACTGAGGTGGGGTCACGTGGAATTCCCCCTGTAGACTCACTCAATAGAAGGGACCTCGTGGCTGCTACTGTAAATCTAACCACCTACCCATGGAGAGCTTATAGATCCTAGAAGGGAAGCTATCACTGCCATTTCCTTAAACAACTACAGTTTCCGACTGCACTCTAAACACTCATTCTTATACCTACGTTACCTCTCAACAAAGAAGCTTCCATTGCTACAGATGCAGACATGTACAGAGACCCACAACTGTCAAGACAGAGAATTAGTGACCCAGGCGTGCACAACCCAACCTGATACATCTGCAAGGCAACCTACCCCCAGGGCTCAGGGAAAATCACAGAAGAGAGGACTGCAAGATCTCCAGATCGAAAGGCCCAAGACACCTGTTGGGAGACAGCATCCTCTAAGCAGGACAGGAAAAACCCACCCATGGAATTTCAACAATATGGCTGTCCGAACAAGAGCAGCAGATGACGATATCAGTTGTCAGGTGTCTTCCTTGTTTCCTAAGTATTTAAGCGGTGATGCAAGCCATGGCGGATGGATGCCTCCTCTGCACAGATCTGCGTGCCGAGGTCTGCTCATCTCCTGGAGGTGAGTGCCTGGAGGTAGAACAACCTACTGAAAACACCCCTTCGAAGTTTGATCAACGTGTTGTGTTGCCGAAGGATGCGCCTTCGCACAATCCCAGCAGCCACCCGTAGGGTTCAGATGTCTTAGCCAATGAGCACACCTTAAGAAAAGGACAGCTAGTGTTGGAGGGCTGGGCACATCTGAGAGTAGGGTGAGGGCGGACAGAAAGCAGAGACCAGACTGTCTTTCTTCCAAGGGATCTGAGAGCCATGAAAATCTCTGAGAAGATTATGACTTGGCAGGGAAAGCAGGGAGGATGAAGCAAGGGGAGAGAAACAGAGAAGGCCTTGGGCCTCGGGCCAGGTGAGGGAAGAGGATGGGGCACTGAGATCAGGGGGCAGAAGGACGGACGATGGGAAAGAGGACCTGAGAAAGATGAGGCAAAGGGCGCTCAGGTCTCTGGGGGAGTAACTAGAGAAGAGGCTAAGACTTGAAGACAGAACTGCAGAGCCCAACAGGAGGGAATTTTCTGCGAAAGCCTAGCTTGTTTTGCCTACACAGCCTGACTGTCCTTACTTAGTGCTGCCTGTCAGATCTTTTGTTTAGGGATGAGCTGGACTCCTGGCAGGTTTAAGATAAAGCCTTCGACCCCAGGACTGTAGGTGTGGAAGGAGGGAAGAGGCATGGGAAAAGAAGGGAGAGATCCCTGGCCACTACCAAAGCTCAAACTGCAGCAAGAGAACTCAACTGATAAAGCACTTACCTTGCAGATGCAAGATTCTGGGTTTGATTCCCACAACCCACATAAAATAATTGCTGGGTACAGTAGCCCGCTCTTGTAATCCCTGAGCTGAGGAGGCAGAAGTTGGCAAGCCCCTTGGGCACTTTAGTCAGCAGTCCAACCTGCTTGGAGACCCCCAGGTTGAATGAGAGACCCTGCCTCAAAAAAACCAAAGTAGTTGATGCCTGATGCAATATACCATGGTTGTCCTCTGGCCTCCACACACTCATGCATGCATGGGCATCCACATCCATACACACTCATGCACGTACATGTGCACACACAGAGGAGAGGCAGGAATCCAAAGAGCTAGGCAAGATGACTGAGAGAGAGCCAATGGAAAGAGGAAGACAGCGGAACATTCCATATGACAGGAGAAATAATAATAATAATAATAATAATAATAATAATAAACATAAAAATAACAACAAAATTAACACCAATAAATAAATAATTAATAACAACAATAAATAAAAGGAATAACAATAATAACAATGATAGTAATAGTAACAATAATTAATAATAAGTAACAATAACAATAATTTTCTTTTTGTATAGAATAGTTTATTCATGGCATGGGGAAAGGAGTTAAGAGGGTAGTAGAGGCAAAGAAAGGCAAAGAGAAGGAGAGTAGAGAAGTAGAAAAGTAGAGGAGTAGAGGCTAGTCATGAGCATGGGGAGAGAGAAGGGGGAAGGGAAAAAGAAAAAGCAAGAGAGAAACAAGAGACGAAGAGAAATAATAATAATAATAATAATAATAATAATAATAATAATAATAATAATAATAATAGTAATAGAACCCAAACAGGGACAGTGCATTGTCAATGGTACAGATGTCTCCCCACCAAGATGTTTCCCTTAGAATAAAAAAACGGAATCCTCCAGCCTGCTGTGTGGGTAGAGGAAGCTCACTCTGAACTTTTTCCAAGGACAGACTTAGAAAGTGTGAGTTCATTAGGCCCCAGACAGTGGCAGGTGTGCATGCTAGACAGACCAACCAGAACAATTTCGAACCAAATCCTGCTTTGGCCTGCTTACGCCTGAGCAGACAGGAAGCCGTTTTGTGTTGGTGAGGAGTGCCCAGGTACAGAAAAGAAGATGAACAACTTATTCTCTGCTGCAAGGAGTGGTACAGGGGATAAACAACTTATTCTCTGCTGCAAGGAGTGGTACAGGGCAGCCCAAGGACTTTTTTTTTTTTGTAACATTCCGATCCAGAATAAGAACGATGTCATTCATAGTCTATGTCATGGGAATGTAGGGTTTGATACCTCCCCCTTTAATTTATCAACAAAAAGGTGAAGGTCTTTGATAGGATGTAAATTTCCCCTCCCTCCTGAACATGACACCTGAGATAGAAAAGAAGTGTTCTCACAGAGAAGATGGGTGGTGAGCTGCAGCGACTATGCCTCGCTTCTCTCTGGAGGCAGTTCATTCTCTGTCCCACCCCAGCCTCAGAAGGTGGAGCCTCTCCCCAAATCCCTGGGCTCTGCTTTGCATGCTCCATGGCCCAACTGCGAGCACACACCAGGTGGAACAAAATGGTGGCAACTGATGGCAAATGGACTGAGCTGGCCCCCACATCCCCACCCCACCCTTTGTTACCATGGAGGCACCAGTGAACCAAACCCAGAGATCAGGAAATAGGCATCAAGGACCGTCTGGTGGACACAGGTGCTTAGACAGCCAATGTGCCAATAAAATCCTTCAGTGTGCTGAGGGCAAGATGGAAAGCCTGAACTAAGGTACAAAGGTAGGATTTGTGCTAGGGACCGTAACCTTGTCTTGTATCTGTCCCCTAGGAGTGATGTCATCCTGATTCCATGTGACCTCAGCTTCCTTCTTTTCCATTTCTACTCTTGATTTTCTTTGGGGAAAGAGGTAATTGTTTTTATTGCATGCATTTGATTTTTT
>NW_022196911.1:109167739-109195883 GCF_008632895.1 Mastomys coucha
GTATGTGCCCTGCATGTGCACCCGATACCCGTGGAGGCCAGAAGAGGGTGCTGGATCCCCTGGAACTTGAGTGCCTAACAGTCAAAAGTTACTGTGGCTGCTGGGAACTGAACCAGGTCTTCTGTAAGAGCAGTAAGTGCTCTTAACTGCTGAGCCGAGCCGTCTCTCTGGCCCCTACTCCTGATTTTCTTACCTATCTATAAACTTGAAAGATAAGCAGCTGCAGACACGATGCAGAAGGCATGGGGCCCGAAGGGCATTCCACAGACGAGTTCGTCATCACTTCTCTCTTAACTACTTCGGAAAATGGGCAATAGAGCCTAAGTACTATCAGAGGATGTCTCACCACTCCCTCTCTTCCAGGCAAACGGTGAACAAACATATCCTTCTAATTTAGAGGCAGAAGCGACTTCTTGAGAAAGGTAGAATCAAGAAAGCTGGACAGAGAAAGAGAAGGGAGCAGACATACTGTGTGGTTTAGTCTTCACACTTGGCTTTCTGAGCAACAGGAAACCAAGAGTCACTTATTAACTGGAGTGTGTCATAGCCCAACACACCTAGGGGGCATAGCTCCCCTCAGCCAACTGCCATCAAGGGTACACACGGAAAGAAAGGAAGAAAGTAACGCCTACCTTTTCATGCAAATATATTCCTCCTTAGATGCTTTGAATCAATCATTTGAATGGTTCCAATTCTAGTTGCTCACTATGAGTGTTATAATCATATAATAAGGCTGGAGATACTTGGTGCTTGGATTAACTTCTGCTCTGCACTACAGTTATTTATTGCTTTGTTAGTTCAGAAATACTCGAAGTTGAGACCAGAATATTTGCAATCAATGGCCAAGAAGCCAGCAAAGCTTGTGACTTTTAGAAAGGACTCAAAGCCTTCTGGCAGATAGAAATATAAAGCTTTACAGTAGTGGAAACAGGAGACCATGCTCAACAAGCCTTCCTTTTTCTTCTATTGTGTGGCGCCCACGGAATAAAATGGAGATTGATGCCGGTCAGCCTTGAGACTGAACCAATCAGAGATCGGATGCCTCACTTCCTTCCTCAACAACTGGCAGGGGCTAATTAAATCTAAGCCAATCAACTAACATGCAGTATTTTCTCACCTGATTCCCATGGGAACGTTTGCTAGGGCTTCTGAGAAAGTGGGAGAGAGTTTCAGAATTTGTTGAGGGAAAGCCAACACAACCAACCTCCTTGTTTGTGACTGGAAGATAACAGATTGCTCAAGGTATTTTGCCACTGGCCTGGAGACAAAGGCAGCCCAGCAATGTGACAAAATAAGGCAGAACCTTGATGACTTAATTAATTACACATAAGATCAAACCATCCTTGAATTCCATGCAGTCCTTTCTTCCTCCACTGGAGTGAACCAATCGATCTCTGATGTTAAGTTAATGTGAGACAGATTCTCATTTTGCTCATTTATTTTTTGCGAACTTGCACTGTAGATCATGCTGGCCTCAAACTCACAGGTACCCACCTGCTTATGCCTTCCCTAGCCCTGAGATTAAAGGCACGTGCTGCTGCTGCCACCACCACCTGCCTATTGATTAATTTTTAAAATTTACTGTTATTATGTGCATGTACATACATGCACTGGGTATGCGGGTCAAGGTCTGAGGCTAAGTTGTGGATATACATACATGCACTGGGGGTGGGGGGCATGTGTGCCACAGCATGGGTACATGTGGAGGTTCGAAGATAAGTTAGTAGGTGTTGATTTTACTTCGGCCTTTATATAGACTTGGGGATCAAACTCAGGTCTTGAGTTTGCACAGCAAGAGTCTCCCAGAGCCATCTTGCCAGCCCTTAATTGATACAGAGTTCTAACAAATTGCTTTTTATTTAAAAGAACAGAAGGTTCTAAACAGCATATATGCTTAACCTGTCAGTGACGTCACAAGTTTACTTAGAGTGATCAGTAAAGGTTGTGAGACCCTCTCTGGAGTTGGACTTGTTAGGGGGTCCACCAGATTGTCCTATCAGCTTTCTATTGACAGCAGCTTCCAAGAATCACTGTTGGAGGGCAAGGCCAGGAGTGTGCTGAGCACAGGAGAAACTATGCTCTAGAATAACGTGCTGGGTCTTAGCGTTATTTTCCAAACAGAATCTGACAACTCATACTCAAAAAATCATGTAGCTCCTCAAATACAAAGTTCACTGCTTCTTTTGAATCCATTTCTTAAATAATGTTCATACGGAAATGGGTCTGATGGTACAGGCCTGAAATTCCAGCTACTCAGGAGGCTGAGGCAAAAGAATCACAAGTCCAAGGCCCACTTGGGTAATTTAGTGTATTAAATTATCTCCGAATTAAAAGAGTCAAAAAAGAGGCCCGAGGATGTAGCTCAGAGGCACAACACGTGCTTAAACCCTAAATTTAAGCCTCAGTAAAACACAGGCACACATGGCAAGGTGTGGTGGTGCGTGCCTTTAATCCCAGCACTTGGGAAGCAGAAGCAGGTTGGCAGGTGGGTCCCTAAGTTCAAGGCTAGCCTGGTCTACAGAGTGAGTTCCAAAACAGCTAGGCCTCCAAAAAAAAATACCCTTCCTTGAAAAACCATATAAATCATATATCTATATAGAGATATGTATATACATATATATTTCTCCTACATATCTCCTTTTAGCCAACCATGTTGTTTATCAACTACCTATGCTGATTTCATCTAACACAAGTTGTTATAATAACCTACAATCTACAAATAGATCTCTCTACTTCCAAAAATCACACTTTTCACATTCATTCTTTTAGCTGAGAAATCTATATACAAATACTCTGCCCTTTGCTTTAAACAGACCCATGGTTCCTTTTGGCCTGGGATAAAATCCAAATTCCCTCCATATTTTACCCCATCCCCGTAGTGATTTCCTACACAACTGTCTCCTCAGCAACTGTTCTGAGAATTAGCCCAATCCCAACTGAGGCAGAATCACAGGGCTTCCGAGGGAGATGGCCATGCCAGAATGTGAGTCAGCCCCGTGGTCAGCCTTAGTCCTGAGTGGATGCTTGATCATAGTTGGGGCGATAAACCCTTCATCGGCTGTCCTCTGCCATGGTGAACCCAGGTGTGGCTCCCATTCCAGTGCCCTGCCCATCACTCTTGCTAGACAGGAAGGAGGCAGAACGATAGACCCAGAAAACCCACGGAGCAGTAGGGAATACAATCAGACCAGGGTCTCCTTATTCTGGAGCTAAGCATCTACTCTCAGTTCTCTGCAGGAAAGTCATCCCTCCTCATTCAGAGGCCTCATTGGACCCCATGAATCTGTCAAACACGCCTCTTTTCAGGCTCCCTTTGTATGTATATCAACCAGTAGCCACCTTCTGTGCCTGCAACTAAAGACCTTAAGTGTGCACCTTCTGTTTGACAAGTGAATAACTGACTTGGCAGCAAGTTTTCCTTTCTAACAATCTAGTCCAGGGCAACTACAACAGGCCATGTCAGTAAACTTGTTTTGCAGATAGGAATGTAAAAATTATCCTCAGTATTTCAGTCTCTCTATTTGCTTCTGTGATTTCACATTTTAAATAGCATCACTGTGTGATGGGTGACAGAGGCCTGTAGTCTTACCAACTTCATGGGCTGAGGCAGGAGGATTGCCAGTTTAGGGCCATCTGCCTGACTCTTGGTTTAAACTTCATTATCAGCTCTCAGCTCCCCTCTGCCTCCCAAAAGCATCCTTTCTTTGGGGACAGCGTATGGTATCGCAGCAAAAGGCAGATGTTCAGCCACACCTGGGCTAGCTCATTCAATTCTCCAGGAATATGTGTGGTGGAGCTTTTATTAAAACCACTTCCCTACTTGTGGGTGAGTGTGCTGAGGCAGGGAGATACAAGGCGTGTCGCCCAAGGTTGGTCAAGTCTTCCTAGAGTTCACCAGGATCCATCCCCTGTGTCCTGACAGTTGTCCTTACAGCCTTCCCATCAGGTCTCCTGACCTGCTTGGCCCTACGCTTGGGTTTAAGCTTCAGAATGGGAACACTGATTTGAATTCTCTGTCCATGAATCACCTCAGCTGGGTCAGAAAGAAAACCACCCAAGCCCCACATAGATAGATAGGTAATAATCCTAGTCTGTGCTAGAATCAAATACCTCACAGCCTTGGCCACCAGCAAAGTGCAACTGGGCTGGGAGCATCTTTTGATTAAGAATGTTACTTCTTCCAACATCACCATCTTCCTCCTTCCAAGCCCCAAGGGTGATTTTAAAGCTGCCCCTGAAGATCAGGCCAGCGAAGGGACCTAGGGGCAGGTAAGAAAGGGTTAAGGGAGCAGCTGGCAGAGCGTGCAGTGGAGCTGGGCTGAGACTGTTCCCACTGGCGACCAAGTCAGCTGTCATCAGAGAACAAAGACCCCCCCAGAGCCTCTCGTTCACTCCGGTGTCACACCCGGGAAGCCCGGAGAACTCCTTGATTAGGATTTCTGAGTCAGCCCCACTCAGAATAAAGCTGAGGAACAATGGCTGCCACATTCACACAGCCTGCAGCCCCAATGCCGCCCCCTCCCACAGGGCCTCCAAGGCCACTTCACCTCCATCCGGACAATCAGATCTGGTCCAAAGCGTCCGGTCTGCTGGAGCAGTATCCGGAGAGTCCCGGGAGCCAATGGGGGACCTGGCTACACAGGGCTCTGGTGATTATTGTGTTGGCGAGTAGCAAAGAACAAAAATGGACCCAACACGGAGCCTGGAAGGGCCAAATTCAGGGTTTGAGAGGTCAGAGTTTGCTGTTGTTGCACTCTGAGCAAGTCTATGCTTAGAGTTTTGTGCGGGACTCTCGACCACCAGCGTCCAGCCTGGGGATCCTTTCAGAGAGTGGATGAGGCTGCCGTGGCCCAGGAGCCCTGGAGCCCAGCAAGACCACACAGTGTGGGCGCTTTTTTCTTCCGGGTCAAGCCTATTGAATGATGGGGCGGTGAGGCTGCTTCCAAAGCATCCTGGATTCCAAGACTTGAGTTTACTCCTGTAGAGGAGACTTTGTATCTAAAACGCAGCTGGCCTCTTAGGAGCTGAATCCAGACTCCCAAAGGCTAGAAGGTCACCACTTAATTCTGCTCTTGTGCAATGTTGGTATCTGGGTTTTAAGGGTGCCTGCGATGGCTGGCAGGTGAGCCAGGTGGGTGATGCATGCTGTGACCTCAGCACTCAGAAGGCCGAGACAGAAAGACCCAGAATTTGCCACAGATTTTTGGGACATAGGAGGTTTAGGGTCAACTGGGCTTACATGGTGAGACTCTGTCAAAAAGGTGGGGGTGAGGGAAAAGAAAGAAGAAAAAAGAGAAAGGAAGAAGAAAAAAGGAAGGGAGGGAGGGAGGGAGGAAGGGAGGGAGGGAGGAAGGAAGGGAAGGAGGAAGGGAGGGAGGAAGGAAGGGAGGAAGGGAGAGAAGGTGAGGGAGGGAGGGGAGGGGGAAGGGAGAGAAGGAGGGAAAGAGGGAGGAA
The DNA here is from genome assembly GCF_008632895.1 of Mastomys coucha. NCBI lineage: Eukaryota > Metazoa > Chordata > Mammalia > Rodentia > Muridae > Mastomys > Mastomys coucha. The sequence goes on from NW_022196911.1 coordinate 109,173,194, forward strand.
GGAAGGAAAGAAGGAAGGGAGGGAAGAAAGGAGGAAGGGAAGGAGGGAGGATAGAAAGAGGGAGGAAAGGAGGGAGAGAAGGGGAGGGAGGGAAGGAAGGAGGATAGAAAGAGGGAGGAAGGAAGGGAGGAAGGAAGGAAGGGAAGGAGGGAGGGAGGGAAGGAGAGAGGGAGGGAGGGAGGGAGGGAGGGAGAAAAGAAGAACAACAGAGGAATGGGGGATGAAGAAAAGCAAGGGAAAGGAAGGGTTGGAAAGGGAAGACAAGGAAAGAGAACAAGACAGGAGAGGAAGGAGGGAGGAAGGAAGACAGAATAATGAGACCTAAAGAAGAGAGGCAAGGAGGACTGGAAGGATGAATGGCGTGGCATCCTCAAAGCCCTGGGTCCACATTACCCTGTAAGAGGTCAGCTCAGCTCCTGAACTGGTGGAAAGCATTTACGCTGACATCTCCAGGTGCCAAGCACCAAACCACCAATGGGCCTTGACTATGGGCAGGAAGTGAAGCTTCGCAGAGGGGCCAGAGCCTGAAGATGTGTACGAACCTGGCAGTGGGAGCACATGAAGGCTGAAAGCAAGAAGGAGCCACGGAATGAAGAGGACTGAGTGCTGAAGGCCTGCTCTCCATAATGCCATGGTGCCAACAAAGGGCACAGAATTAAAGGACGGGCACTGGACAAGGGACAGTGTGGTTTCGAATGAGATCTCAGTCCTCTCTCTCTCCCCCTCCCCCTCCCTTCTACTTCTCTCCCCCTCTCTCCTCCCCCTCCCCTCTGCCCCTCCCTTCCCCCTCTTTTCTCCCTTCTTCCTCCTCTCCCCGTTTCTCTCCCCTTCTCCCCTCCCCCTCCCTTCCCCTTCTCCTCCTCTTCCTCTCCCTAGTTTGTGTGTGTGTGTGTGTGTGTGTGTGAGACAGTGTGCGTGACATTTAGTGGCCAGAGACAATTTCAGGTATCATTCCTGTTATCCACTCTGTCTCTGAGACAAACTCTGTAGTCTGGAAACCATCACTTACTGAGCTGGCTGGCCCAAGGATCTGTTTCTGCCTCCCCAGCGCTGGGAGCCACACCATACATTGGTTTTGGTTTTGTTTGTTTTCTACCTGGGTTTTGGGAATCCTTACCTACAAAACAAGGATGTGCTTTTTTCACAAGGCCAGTGTGAGAATCCAGTGAATGTGCACATGTAGAGCCTAGCTAAAGGAACCTTGGGACAACTGTAATGACTGCAGGGTGGACCCGCTAGAACAAAGGGACAGTTGACAGGCACAACGGGTCAACAGGTCACTGCTGGACACAGCCAGGGAGGGCTCAGCAGTACGCACTGCAGGGGCTATTGAAAATGCCAGAATACAAGACAGAAAAAAAAAATCAATCCCAAGTAATCACTTGCGACTTAAAAGTCTTTTAAGGAATGAGGGGAACTGATTAGCTTGGGGGCAACAGGAAAAAGGAAAGTATCCAGGAAGGGTGGACAGGGGGTCAAGTCTTCCTCCAACATGCTGAATCAGCCATTGGGCATCGGCTGCAGATGCCCCTCCTCTCATCCAGCTCCGGACAGAGGATGTCCATCGGCAAACCGTGCAGCCCTCCACATCAGTTTCTACTGTTGCTCTCTTCTGTCCTTTCTTACTCTAGGTCCTCCCTCCTCCCTTACTCCTGGATCCCAGCGATTCCACACTTCTTCCTTTGCTCAACTGAGCTCCACAAAACTGCTCTCCCAAGATTCATTACTTATCGCTGTCATGCAACAGGTGGGGGTTGACAATTTGGTGCCTGTGTCCCTGGGAATCATAATGCACTATAAAAAAAATACATTAATTAAATGATCTACCACGTAGCTAGTGTCCTTTAAAAGTCAGTTAGACCAGTGGGCTCAGTCAGTGCTGTTGGAGCTCTGTCTTGATTTGGAGTACATGGTCAGTCACCTGCTCTTTGTCCTAAGGACACAAATCTGGGCCATCCAAGTTACCTGCTCCTCCAAGGGATAGAAGAGACTTGAGCACAGCTTTCACTGGGTCCCTCCTATATACATACTCATCCACAGGGAACACAGAGTCCTCCAGACGGGCGACTTGGGGCTCAGGGTACAGGCGGGTATCAGCCAGCTCCAGACATGGGAGACCCAAACCCTAGCTTTTGCTTCTCTTGCTTGCTTGCTTGCTGTTTGACCCCCAGACAGCTGCTATGTTCCACTCTGTCCCTGTCATTCTTTTGAGAAGCAGAAAGAGGCTTTTTCCAGCTCTCACATCTGAGGATTCAAACACATGCAAGCCTCGCCGGCTCTGAAGATTGCTTCAGGTGTTTACAAAATCTTACATGCATGCTTGGCTTGTGTGCTTTCAACATTGAATTGACACATTTGTGTGGGCATACACATATGTACGTAGATGTGTGTGTGTGTGTGTGTGTGTGTGTGTGTGTGTGTGTGTGATATTGCTCTTTGGAAAAACAAAGTAGGCACCGGAAGTGAATCTTAAAATACAGATATTCAAATTCATCTCTGACCTTGAGGACTGACAAGGTAGCTCAACAGGTAAAGGTCCCTGCTACCAAGCCTGGCAACTTGAGTTTGATCCCTGGAACCCGCAAGGTAGAGAGAGACAGCTCCTCTGACTTCCAAATAAATGTGCACTGTTCTCTCCCTCTACCTCTTCCTCCTCCTCCTCCTCTTCCTCCTTCTCTCCTCCTCCTCCTCTTCCTCCTTCTCCTCCTCCTCCTCCTCCTCCTCCTCGTCCTCCTCCTCCTTCTTCTTCTTCTTCTTCTTCTTCTTCTTCTTCTTCTTCTTCTTCTCTCTCTCTCTCTCTCTCTCTCTCTCTCTCTCTCTCTCTCTCTCTCTCTCTCTCTCTCTCACACACACACACACACACACACACACACACACACATGTAAACAAATGAATAAATACATAAATGTTAGAAGTCATGGCCTTGATCACAAAGTATTTCCCCTCACGCCTGGCCACAGAGTCACCCAGTTCAGTTAGAGTAAGGACAGCTGATGATTATTCTCTGGGCAGAATCTTTGTTTCAGAGCAAGGCCTATAGGAGTGGGAGAGTCTGTACTTTAATTCACTTCCCTAGTTGCTGGTCTAACCAGGGCCAACCTCTGGCATTCTACCAACTGAGGGATCTACCAGCCCCTGCATATACTTAGACTGTGTTTGGTTTTGTAGGAGGACTGGGAAATGTTTCCTTTGGATAAAAGTAGAAAGTGAGAAATCCAGTTGCTGAACCTTAGTGTGGTGATGATGATGATGATGATGATGATGATGATGATGATGATGATGATGATGATGATGATGGTGATGATAATGATGATGATGGTGATGATGGTGGTGGTAGTGGTGATGATGGTGGTGGTAGTGGTGATGATGGTGGTGGTAGTGGTGGTGGTGGTGGTGGTGGTGGTGGTAGTAGTGGTGGATGATTGTGAAGTGTTTCTAGTCAGTGATGGAATGTTCCAGAGAGGTTTTTTTTTCAGCTCAGACCAAAGATAGAACGGGAAGCTTCATTCTTGAACTTACAAAAGGCTTAACCGGTTCCATCCCACCTGATGCAGGTAACGCAACTGTGCCAACCGACCATCACAGAGCTCTTACTTGGAGACACTTCCAGTTGATCTGACATGGTTAATCTCAGATAACCATATTATCAGATAACTATGTGATTGTTAATACAGAGAAGTAACTATCAAGGTAGAAGCCATTTTCCCTTTAGTCCTATGTTCCTGGGGTCTAAAGAATGCCCATGAGCACTTGGAGAGATGGCTTAGCAGATAACAGTGCATGCTCCTCTAGCAGATGACCAGGGTTCAGTTCTCAATACTGAAGGGGGTGGGTATCTAGAATTTCCTGTAATTCCAGTTCCAGGAGCATCCAGAACCTTCTGTACTTGTGTGTGTGTGTGTGTGTGTGTGTGTGTGTGTGTGTGTGTGTGTGTGCGTGCGTGCGTGCGTGCGTGTGAATGTGTCTGTGTGTGCATGTGTGTGTGTATGCTTATGTTTATGTGGTGTGCATGCAAGGGTGCATGAGTGTGAGAGATCATATTTGGTTGCTATTCTTTAGGTGTCATCTACCATGCTTTTTGAGGCAGGGTTGCTTGGTTGGCTTGGATCTTATCGATCAGTTAGACTGGCCAGAGAGCCCAGGGATTGTCTGTCTCTGCTTCAGTGATACTGGGATAGCTAGCACATGGTACCATGTTCCACATTTTATGTGGGTGCTAAAGAACTGAACTCAGGTCTTCATGCTTGCCCAAGTGCTTCACTGAGCCATCTCTCTAGTCCTCTGGGGTTAATTATATATATATATATAAAAACAATAGTGATTGTACCACATCCCTAAAATAAACTGCAGTTGCTTATAGTTTCTTTGCTTCTTAGAAAACATTGGACCAACTCTTCCCATAGAGGGCTAAGCCCAACTCAATCCTCAGATATAAATGGAGATGCACACATCCAAGGCTCACAAGCCTGGCTAACACAAGTTCCTCCTTAAATCTGAGTTCACTGAAGACTGGGAAGGAAGGACTGTCTTATGTCTGCACATGCGCCTAGAGGTTTATATCAGCCTACATAGACAGAGGACTCTTTAAAGACAGCAGGACTATGAATACACAGAGAACTGCTTCTGCATCTCAGCATGTTCTCAAAATGTATGCTTGTCTATTGATGTTTTGAAATGGATACTTGTCATTCTCTCTGCCTTGGAATATAGATTCTCACATATGAGCATTTGTTTTGTCTCTTTCTTTCCCAATCACTTTATTTCCATGTGTGTGATGTATGTGTGTGGGGAGCCAGAGATCAACAACAGCTGTTCTCCTTGATTGTGCTCTCTCTTTTTTCTCTCCTCTCTCTCTCTCTCTCTCTCTCTCTCTCCCTCTCTCTCTCTCTCTCTCTCTCTCTCTCTCTCTCTCTCTCTCTCTCTCGATAGGGTCTCTTACTGAACATGGAGCTCCCCAACTTGGCTAGACTGGCTATCCTGTGAGTCCCAGGGATGCCCCTGTCCCCACTTCTCCAGCGCTGGGATTGCTCATACCACATCTGGCTTTTATGTAGGCACTGGGGATCTAAACTCACACCCTCATACTTATGCAGCAAGCACTTGACAGACTGAGCTGCCTCCTCAGTCCTTACTTACATAGATACTTACTCACTCACTCACTTACTTACATAGATACTTACTCACTCACTCACTTACTTACATAGATACTTACTCACTCACTCACTTACTTACATAATTACATAGATACTTACTTACATAGATAGTTTCTCACTCACTTACTTGCATAGATACTTACTTTCTCACTTACTTACTTACTTTCTCACTTACTCACTCACTCACTTACTTATTTACATAGATACTTACTCACTCACTCACTTACTTACTTACTTATTTACATAGATACTTACTTTCTCACTTACATACTTACTTACTGCTAAGTCTAAGACCATATCTGTTTGGAAAATGTAGTAACAACTTTTTTCTTTTACTTTCTTCTCCTACTGCTACTATGGCCCTGCATTCAACAGTTGCTGCTGCATTGTAGCTCCTTCCTAGGTCACATGAGAAGGCCTCAGAACCCAAAGTACTGCTTGAAAAGAGAAGCAAGAGCTGCCACCTGAGTCCTTAGTTCCTATGAAGCTTTACAAGGTACACCATTTAGAATGCAGCCCATTCCAAATTTCAGACATAAGGTACTTGAGAATGAGAAAGAGCAGGGGGCCAGAGGAGACTCTGATGGCCACCATCTTCCTTGTTTGGTCGATGGCGTCTCCAACGCAGTGGTTCTCAACCTTTCTAATGCTGAGGCCTTTTAATACACTTCCTCATGTTGCAGTGACCCTGAAACCATAACATTACTGTTGTTGCTACTTCAGAGCTGCAACAGTCACTCGAAATGCTAAGGTGCTAAGGTAGATCTGGGTGCCCAACCAAGCTCTTCTTCATCAGCATCTCTGCACTTAGCAAGTAGCACAGGGTGTCCTTATCCAGGGTCAAGATGGAGAACACTGGGTTGGAGTTATCGCTGGCCACCTCTGTCTAGCCTGCAGCTAACCAGCCACTTCTCTGCTTTTACACTGCCCAGCATAGCATGGTCTTCTCTGACAAATGAGAAGAAGACCCACAGACACCTGCCAGGAAGTGAGTTCTTAGCATCAGCTGCTTCCCGAGCAGCTAACAATTAAAACAGAAGCTCATGTTCAGTTCCACTCATTTCTAAGACAGCCATGATGACACACACTTTTAATCCCCCTACTCAGGAGGCAGAGGCAAGTGATCTCTGTGAGTTCAAGGGCACCCTGGTCTACATAGTAAGTTCATTGACAGCCAAGGCTACCTAGAGTAACCCTGTCTCAAGACAAACAAGCAAATAAAACCAATTTTACTTATTCCAAAAGCCAATTTAAGAGAGAGAGGAATCAGGGCTCAATTAAGGGCTTGCCACACAAGCCTGAAGACCTGAGTTCATCTCTCCAGCACCCATGTAAAAAGCCAGGTGCAGTGGTGCCTGTAAGGCCAGCACTGGGACTGTGAACACAGGTGAATCCCCAAGGTGCTCTGGTCTGCCCGTCTAGGCCAGTTGGTAAGCTCAAAGTTCAGAGAGAGACCTTGTCTCAAAAACTAATGTGAACAGCAATAAAGAACCTCTGGCTTCCACATGTATGCCCACTTATGTGGCATACACCTTTCATCCCTGTGCAAGGGAGGCAGAGGTAATCAGTCAGGGAGATCCTGGGTTGATGAGAGATTCTTTTATTATTTATTTATTTAATGTATGTGAGTACACTGTAGCTGTCTTCAGACACACCAGAAGAGAGCATGGGATCCCATTGCAGATGGTTGTAAGCTACCATGTGGCTGCTGGAATTGAACTTGGGACTTCTGGAAAAACAGTCATTGCTCTTTCCACTGAGCCATCTCTCCAACCCTCGATGAGAGATTCTTTCTTAAAGCATAAGGTAGAGAGCAATAGAGAAAGATAGCAGGCATCAACATCTGACCTCCACATGCGCATATGTATATGTACATATATATATACATACATATATATATATATACACACACACACACATACACATGCTTATGAACACACACATACTACAAAATATGTAAAACGTTGACCTGGCTTGTCCATGAAAATACAATGGCATCCGTTCTCTTGTTTGTCTTGTTCTACCATAGTAAGCTATTTCCCAGTCTGCACCAATTACATTAGAAAACAATGACAATGTTCTCAGCTGCCAATCAGTTATCACCATTATTAATCTGAATGTCATGGAGCTGGTCCTACAGACAGATCGACTTAGGAGACACTCAGTGTGGCACTTTATCCCACCATATTTAGGTATGGGTGTATCAGTTTGTCCTTCTCCCTCAGGGTCTAAGCTTCTTTCTGATGTACCCATAGTGAAGAGAAGATGCCTGACCCTAAACCTAGGGCCACTCTACCAATGGAAGAAAGAGTTGCTGCCCACCTTCCAGAGTGACCCCAGTCCTCCCAAAAGTCCCTTGCCATGTGGGTCTGTAGTGATCCTAGCAATCCAGAGACCCCCTCAATATGGGGGTCCACCAGAAAGCCTCAGTCCTTACAGGTGTTCATTTCTGACACCCCCTAGCTGCTGAATCATGACTCCCTAGGGCTCTCAGGTAGAGTTAGGACAGGGGACAGGTCAGTTGTCAAAGATGAACCACAGATAGATACACCAGCCTTCTCCCACCCCGACTCCGGGGACTTTATAAGAGAACAACATAGATTCAAACCATCATGACCTCAGGTAAAATTTGGTCAGTGTGCTGTATAAGATAACAAACCCATATAAGCCTTCAGAAAAAGAAGTGTTCTTTCCACAAGGAGAGACAGAGGGGAAGCCTAGGCCATTCTACAAGTCTGGGTAGGATTTATTCCTGCAGGCAATATGGGAATGTGCTGAAGCAGGAAGCTTTAGACTGGCTCAGGTAGAGGGATAAAATACAAAGCACAGGGCGGGGGCGGGGGCAGGGGCGGGAATGTTATCCTCTAGCTCTGAGTGGGTGAAAGGAGACCCCAGGATCTCCAGGTGGGCAGTGTGCCCCCCTTGGGGGACTAGAGGCTGGCAGGGAGGAGGGCTAAGTTTGCAGGTGGGTGGAGAAAACTGCAGGACCATTAGAGCAAGGGTAAAGGCCAGTCTCTGAAGGAATGTGCCCGGCTTTCCTGGCTCCTTGGGGACTCCCAGGCATTCTTTCTAACAAGAGACATGTCGCCTGCCAGCCAGCAGATGTGGCCCATGAATAAACATCCCTGCCGGGCTGGAGGGGTGGAGAGAATAATAAATATGAAGAAAGTAGTGCCCTGCCCCTCCGTACCACCCCCCACCCCCTGCTCCCAGGGTAGCAGACACGCTTGGTAAGGGGTGGACTCAGACACGGACGTCCTCACACACACCACAGCCAGCCCGGGCCAGCCGCACATTAATCCCGTGGATTTGGCCATCTTGTGACATAGCCAATCAGTTCGAGGGAGGGGATGGCAGGAACGCCTCTCCTTTCACGCCACAAAAGGATTTTCGTCCCTTGAGAGCACAATGAAGGGGGGGAAAAAAACCAATCAAGGCGGGATCAGCTGTGGGCTGGTGGCTGCAGATCCGTGTCTCCCAGAGGGGGGTGGGGGCACATATCGGTCCGTGTGGGAAACCCACAGCCTCAGCTTCTCACACATTGTTCTCCTCCTCTTCAGCGGCACCCCCTCCCCACCAGCCCTACCCTCCTTTCTCCCCTCCCCAAAGCCGTTAATACCACAAAAGATACATTCCCCCATTGTGCCCCTGGACAGCTGAGAGGTCCGAGTTAGCCATACACAGCTCCCAGAGTCCTCTCCAGGGAGAAAGCGGTGGGCCATCCACAAGGAGAGTAAGATGCTTAGCATACAAAGGACTTAAACCCACTTGGGCTCCTGGCCTATGGAAGCCGGTGGGGGGTTAAACACAGTTACATTTTCATTAGGTGCTAATAGCCAAAGGGCAACTCGGGGCAGCCTGGACCAGACATTGTTATGCAGAGATTTCCCCCAGTTGGAAGGTCAGGGCAGGTGGGGTGGGGACTGGGGGGGGGGGGCGCCAGTCAGTACTAAAGCCTAATTTGGAGGGGTGGGGTGCTATGAGCCCGTTTTGTTGGCCTGTGAGGTCCATCAATGGGAAAAGTCATGTTTTTCTCTGAAGGAAACAAGTTGAAGTAGCAGGGGAGGGGAAGGGCTGGTGTTGGGTGGCTGGGGGTGGAATCTGTTGGCCTTCCCAAAGGTGGTCCTCACCACTGGCTCTACCTCTGAGTAGGGAGAGAAACAAAGGGAAAATTCTGCTTTTCAGGAGGATTGATGAAGAAAGGGAAATAGCTTTGGAATCAGAAAGGGTGGTGGAGCAATGGTTCCAATCCTCTGTAACAGGTGTTGTGGCCTGGGGGCATCCCAGGGACCAAGATGAGCCTAGGAGCAGTTTCTTGATAATGTAAAATGGAGCTAGAACCTACCTGCTGGATTTTTACAGTGGAGGAGTAGAGAGTGCCCGATACAGATGAGGTACTTAAAAAAAAGAGAGAGGGGCACTGTCTCCTATCCACCAGCTGCTCCAGCCTGGACCAGTGGCATTCAATATGAAGCTGGTCACCATGCTCACTCAATGCTCCAGCCCCCTCCAACTGGGGAGCAGTTCCCTCAACTTCATTTTCAGTAATTTCAGGGGAGTACTGGGTGTGACAAGAAGCCCGGGTCACCTCCAAGTGCCCCTGGTCAGAGACTTGAACATAAGTAGTCACCTCTCACGATTTGTTTCCTGTTTAAGCAGGAAAGGGCTTGCAGGGACCATTGTTGTTGCCTTTGTCCAGTCAAGAGGATGGGGTTCATCTCCTGCTCTCTTTCCCGAGGCTCAGAATTCAACTGACAACTTGCTACAAATAGATGAAGAGCCAAAGTTGATGCATAAATAATTGCCCAATAAGACTGCTGTGGAGATGGCTTGAGCTATAAAGTGCCTACCAAGCAGATACGAAGACTGAGTTTGACGCTACCCCAAGAACCTTAATAAAAAGGGCATGATGCTCAATGCTTGCCTAAACCCAGTAACTGGAAATCCGGCCTAGGATAGCAATGAGAGACCCTGTCTCAGAAAACAGTGTGGACAAATCCTGAGAAACACCAGCAGTTGACCTCTTACCTCAATGAACATGGTACATGTGTACCTGCACACACACACACACAAAATTGCCAGATAAGACACCCATCTCCTTGTCTGGGGCAAGGGTACCAATAGGACAGATCCCAAGAGGGCATCATTTGTATCATCAGGTGGACCTGGGTGGCCTCTGCATCCTCTCTCTGTCTACTTACACCACTGTAAATTTTTCCCACTATCCAGGAGAGACCACTGCAGACTCTGCTTTGAGGATGCTTCCAGTTCTGCAGAGCTATACCACCGCTTTCCAGCTTGACAGCCCTTGTCAGGCCAAGCTACTGACCCTGAACATCCTGCGGTAAAGCACTTGCTGAAATGAACTGGCTTGACTTACATGGCATCTATGGAAAATCTAGGGGGGGGGGGAAAGTCTTGTTTTCTGGAGGAGACTTGGGTCCTCCTGGAAGATGTTCTGTGCAAATGGCGGGAGGTAGGATGAATGATCTCTTTAAGCAGGCCAAGGAGGGCATCATTTGTCTTAGAAGAGCAGTTGCTGTTTCTCTCCAGGAGTGGCTGCTTCCCAGAAAGCAAGTTTCGGGACATCTCTGGAATGAGACTGGATTATGCTCCAATCTGGAAAGAATTCTGAAGCATTTTTCACTTTGAGTTCACAACCAGGATCTGAAACCTAAAATCCTTAACAAGACTCTCTTACCATCATCAAGTCTGTGCAACTGTATGTGTGCCTGCTCCTGAGCATATATATGCCCATGTGTGGACTAGCATGAGTATGCACATGCATGTGGAGGCCAGAAGTCCGTCCGATAGATGCCTTCCTCTTTCGCCCTCTACCTTGTCTTTTGAGGCAGTGTCCCTCCCTGAACCCCAGGCTCACCAGTTTGCTTGGACAAGGCTAGCCAGTGAGCCCCAGGGACCCTGCTGTCTCTGTCCTTCCCAGACCTGGACTTCCAGGTACAGGCTCAGCATTCTACACTGGTGCTGGAGATCCAAGCTCAGAGCCTTGTGTTTACGCAGCCAGTGCTTTTCCAGCAGAGGCGTCTCCTCCGCTCTACACTTTTTGATCTATCACCGAAAACTGCCAAGTTCCAAATCCACGGATTCAAAGAGAGCCAGTGAAACAAACACACGGGTCCAACAGGTTTCCAACTTTAACCTTAACTCCCCTGACACCCTCCCCTCCCCCCCCACTCTCTCTCTCTTCTCTTTTCCCTGTGGAGGAAGAGGAGAGAGAAACACCTAGTCCTGTCAGTTAATAAAATTAGAATTCAAATCCTTCCAGGTGCAAGGAGAGGTCTGCTCGACTGGAGGAGACGGCTTCCTCAAGCCAGCAGCGTTCAGAAATTACAACCGGTTTCAGCAATTAAGAGAAGTAAAACATTAAAAAAGCATGAGGCAGAGTACATTTACATGCTAATAGCCCCTCTGTAGTGCTTGGGAAGCTGTGTTTTACAACAAAGCAGATAACTTCCACACTAGAGCCATTTTAACCCTTGGCTTCTCACTGTAGCTCCCAAGCCCGGGACCCCAATGTCTGGGACTTGGTTCCTGATGGTTGAGGAAGGCATGGGTTAAGCCAGTGTGCCAGTCCATCCTCCCGTGGCCTAGTTTTTCCTGGCTTTGGAAGGGAAAGAAAGAGAAGGAGACTTACAAGCTTGGGATGTCTTTACAGATAGTGGGAGGCGAGCAGAGGGACATACTGCAGATGATAAAGAAAGTTTGCTAGCAAATACCATGGAAAAGGCTGGGCACATGGAAGTGAAAGCCCTGGTATGTGGGAAGACATGAACTTGAACCTGGTCTGACCACTTCCTCGTGGAGAGACGGATGACTTACTCAAGTTCCCGGAGCTGGAGTCTCTTTTTCTAATAAGGTGCAATACAGTCAATGAGTCTCTACACACCAGGTGACTCTCTGACGGCTGTCACTGCAGCAGGTGGCCTTTCTGCTGTTCCTGGGCAAAGTGTCCGAAGAATCCTTGTGTGAAAAAAATTACCATGACTACAGTGGAGGTGGGAAGGTATTCCTCTTCCTGTGTGGTGAAGTAAGCCTTGCAATGCAGGCAGACACCAGACAGAAAGTCTTCCACACTTTCCCTGAGGGAGAGGACAACGACGTTCGGACCTCTCTGGAAATGTTGAGCCTTAAGAATAGACAGTAGGCTTTCCGGAGTTTGTAAATCAAGAAGAACCTTCTGAGTCCCTTGGAAAGGAGCTTGAGTTTTAGAGCAACATAGACCTTTCTGTTGTTGATGACTCTGTTTGGTTTGGTTTGTGTGACCAACCCACAGGAAGGAATGTGCACATTCATATGTGTGCACATCTACACACCCATGTATCCATGCCTGACTACATGTATGTAAAGGTCAGAGGAGCTTGGATGTCATCACTCAGTATCCACATTTTCTCTGAGATAGGGCCTTTCACTGGATCCTGGGGCTTGCTACCTAAGCTAGGAAAGGTTGATGCGTGAACCCCAGGGGTCCTCCCATCTCTCCCCCCACAGCCCTTAGCACCTTGCCTGGCCTTTTACATGGGTTCTGGAGAATGAACTCAGCTTCTCAAGCTTGTGTGGCACACATTTTTACCAACTGAGCCATCGCCTCGGCCCTAGGCCTTGTTTTGACACAATCTGTGTTTTGCTCCTTGAGGCCAGTTCCTGGACCTTCCTATACAGCAGTTTCCCACTGTCAGATGGAGATGATAAAATCTCATATATCTGTAGGGAAGGTTTACAAGGAAGCACTCAATCCATGTCAATGATTAAGCCCTCTCTTTGTTTCTGTTTTAACCATCTGATTCCCCTCACCCTTCCTCGTGACACAACAAAAGAGCCACATCCAAAGTGTGTCATATCTTAGATTCCAAGCCAAGTCCCTGAAATCTCACAAGGACAGGGAAGGAGAAGATTTTATTTACACTCCAGGGTCCCCAGAGTGTTCCAGGGCTCTACAATGGGAAAGCTGCAGCCGGAAGGAAACGAGAGTTCAAGGGCTGGTCAAATATTAAGCCGGTATTCACGGATGGGCGACAGAGCGCACCCTCTGATAGCAGGCATGCTTCATATCCACACTGCCTGTAGGCAGAGATGAGCCCACCACCCCACGCTAGCAGAGAAGAGCTCACTCACTACGACTCACTTTCACTTTCTGCCTGAGACCTGCTTCTGAGGGGGCTTTCCAGGGAAGAGCTGAGGAGCAGAGCAGAGAAGTGGAAAGAAGACTTGGACATCAGGCACTGGGACAATCCTGTGTCCACACAAACTTTTGCATTGATAGAATGCAACCCACCCCTCAACCCCCCAAAACACACACACACACACACACACACACACACACACACACGATCTGTGGCTTTTAACCCTAAAAGGGAATTAGAATCACTGACAATACCTGAACAACATTGAAAATGGATGTTTTGGAATTCTACTGACTCCAGTCTTCCTGTGGAGACACACGGCAGTCTCATCCAGCTCTTTAGGGATTCTGATAGCTCACCTGGCTTAAGAGCCTCTTGTTTCTCAGAGTGTTTGCAGTGTATGGGTGCTGCTCATTCTTGGCCCCACTAAAATACCAGGAGGATGTTTTAGATAGAAGAAGATTCGAGACCCTTCCCTAAGAATTTGTGATCTGATTCTCTTGAAGTAGAAAGCAAGTATTTATCAAGATGGAGCCCACAAGACAGTTCACTGCAGCAAGCTAATAGCAGTGAAGATCGGAGACACAGCAATTGTCCAATACAGGAGATCAGAGCACATGAACCCCAGCCCAGTCTTACCTTAGAAGCCTTCAGTGGTGAATCGCATGCCTCCTATGTGCAAGGCCCTGAGGTTCATTCCTAGAACCCAGGGGCAATGCTGCTTGTGTCCAGGGGAAGACAAGGTAGAATTTTTTTTTTTGATTACCTGCATGAAACTAATACAAATAATAACGCTAGGGAGCTGGAGTGACAGAGTGCTTTGAGACACAGACAGGACAAAGACTTTACAGAGTCATACAACATGTTCAATACTGGTTTTGAAAATACAATCCTTATAACATTGCTCCTGTGGTTTCCACAATACCCAGATTTGCAAACATTGAGAGCAGGCCCAGTGCACCGTAACACGGGGCCCAACTACCCTGCGTTCTACCGTTTCTTTGTTTTTGTTTTTAATTATTTGTTTTAAATAAACTTTTAAAAACCAGATTCCAAAATCTAACAAAAATATAACACAGACATTTTCTGTCTATCTCCCAACTTCTATTATGAAGTCTCACTGATGGGTGGATTCACCATCGTTAACAGGTCAATATTGAGAAGTGTTAATAGCTAAGTCCACGTGTGAGCCACATCTCTGCCGCTTCTGTTTCAGTATCACATCTGACAAGCACTGCAGTGCATTTCCCATCATGCCTTCTATCAGTCATGGTTATTCCCTACTTTCCTTGCTTTTGAGGATGCTTGTAGATCTGAGGAAGAGAAAGTCGGCATCTTGAGGACTGCCTCTCAGTTGGGACTTGTCTGATTCTCCCCTGATGAAAAGGATAATGTGCTTTGGCGAGGGTGGGGGGAGGACCGTACAGATTTATAAAAGCTATTCTGAAAACGTCAGGAGTGCACACATAAAGTAAGATGTATCCCTGTAAGCCAGGCCTGGTGGCACAGGCCTGTAATCTCAGCTGCTCCGAAAACTGAGCCAGAAGGATCACACATTCAAGATTCGCCTGAGCTACAGAGAGAGTTCAAAGCCATCCTGCCTGCCAGAGTGAGACCCTGTCTCAAAATTAAAGTGTTAAAAGGGCTGCTCGGTGAGCCAGGTGATGGTGGCACACACTTTTAATCCCAGAACTTGGGAGGCAGAGGCAGGTGCACTGCGGTGAGCTTGAGTCCAGCCGGGACTACACAGTGTTCCAGGACAGCCAGAGCTACACAGAGAAACCCTGCCCTGCCGCCTCAGTTCTTAAGAGGACCAGGAGGGAGGGGCTGGAGGACCGGAGGAGGAGGGGCACTCCTCATTGTTATCGAGGTTAACTAGGTCACATGGCTGAAGGACTGCCTGACAGCTTTGACAGTTTTCCACACTGCACGTGGTGTCTTCCTTTCCTCTTTCCACACCTCACCCTCTGGAAGGAAGACCACCACGTGTGTTTAGCCCACACTTATGGAAGGCATATATTTTTTTTTTATATTATTCCCTCAAGGGTAAACCTTCTATAACAAATTGCCAGGACTTCTGCGGGGAAGATTTATCTGCTCTCTGTTTATGTTTAATCCCGCGCGCGCGCGCGCGTGTGTGTGTGTGTGTGTGTGTGTGTGTGTGTGTGTGTATGTGTGTGTGTATCTGTCTGTCTGTCTTTCTGAATGCATGGGGAATATTTAAATCCACATAGACTGTGGGTTATATTTTTGAGACCAGATTATATAGGATATTGCTTCATTTGTTTTAGTTCAATCAGCTTCTCCATGGGAGCCTCCTCAGCTGGCTTCCACACCTTTGTGGGATATTCCCTGACTGTAGGGCCTTTGGGCTGCTCCTGCTGCTGCTGCTGCTGCTGCTGCTGCTGCTCCTGCTCCTGCTGCTGCTGCTGCTGCTGCTGCTGCTGCTGCTCCTGCTGCTGCTGCTCCTGTTGCTGCTGCTCCTGCTGCTCCTGCTGCTGCTGCTGCTGCTGCTGCTGCTGCTGCTGCTTGTAAGGGCACTTCCTTACACTCAGTCACAAAAGATACTCCACAACCATTCTAGAAACTGACTGGCCCAGCAAAGTCAGCTGCTTCCCCCAAAGTCTTTCTATTCGTGGAAGGTCTTAAGAACCAAGACACTGGGTACTGTGTGCTCAGTGTTCCTGGGGTGGTATTGCTGCTGGGGTCTGTCAGCTGGTGTGTGTGTATGTATATCTATGACTATTTCGTTGTGTAATCATCTGTGTCCATGGAGAGAGAACTCTAAGCCCATAATCTATCTTCAGCACTAATACCTGGTTCTGCCATCTTCATTTCTTGGCCTAACTGTCCCGCTGCAGCATACATGTGTGACAGCTTTAGCATTGCTATTCCTATGGGGACATAAAACTACCAACACAGTACCTGCATATGATTTGTGTGTGTGTGTGTGTGTGTGTGTGTGTGTGTGTGTGTGTACTAGTCAGATTCCATTGGCTCAAGGTTAGTGCCTGTTCTCCGATCTCAGTCTCTAATGTCTCTAATGTGATTTGTAATACATGTAGATCCATTGGTTAAATTCTGCATTCCACCCTGGGATCCCTCAAAGTCTTAAATAATTCTTTTAAGTGGAAGCCATCAATATGTACTCGGGTTTTTTCAGTTTGGGTTTTTTTTTGTTGTTGTTGTTTGTTTGTTGTTTTGGTTTGATTTTTGATTTTTGGTTTTTTTTTTTGGGAGGGGACTTTGTTTTGTTGATGCTCTTTTAGGTTTTTTGTTTGTTTGGTTGTTTTTGTTTCTGTTTTGCATGTATGAGTGGGGGGGGTACATGTCTGCATACATGTGCATGTGGAGGCCAGAGGATAACCTCATGTGTCATTCCTTAGGAGTCATCCACCTCCTTTGACATAGTCATGCACTGGCGCTGGCCAGGGGCTCACTGAGTAGGCTAGGCTAGCCTATCTGGCTCGCAGGCCCCAGAAATCCACTTGTCTGTGCCTCTCCAGTTCTGGGATTGTAGACACAAACCACCACGGCCAGCTTTTTACGTGTGCTGGGAACTGAACCCTGATCCTCATGCTTTCAAGGACAGCACTTCAGCTCCTGAGCTTCTCACCAACTGTAACCTTCTGTGACTTCTGACAGATGTCTATTGTCATTGGGCACTCAATTTCACAGTCAGCAGGAGGATGTCACTCGCTAAAGGTTTTATACCTCACCCGCCCAAGTCTCCTTCTGCTCCAAGACCACTGATCTGCTCCCCATCTCTAAACTTTGCTCTTTCTGGAGATTCATACCCTTGGACTCACAAACTGTGTAATCGTTCAGACTGGCTTCTTTTACACTTTCACAATGCATATCTAAGACTCTCATGTGCTAAGTGATAGCTTGGTGTTTATTTCTTTGGATTGGGGAATAAGTCAACTGTGTAGATGCAACATGTTATGTGCACTAAATAGACTGAAGGATTTTCTTGTTACTGCTATTTTTGAGCAATTGTGAGTAAAACTGTCATTCATATGCAGTGTGGATGTGTGTGTATGGGTGTGTGTGTATGTGTATGTGTGTGTATGTGTGTGAGTGTATGGGTGTCTGTGCGTGTGTGTGTGTGTGTGTGTGTGTATGTGTGTGCACCTAGTACTCTACACATACACTTCATTCCTAAGCTCTTTGCCCAGCAGCTTTTTTTTTTCTGTGTGAGAGATATGTTTTGAGCCATTTGAGAAGACATCTAAGAATGCGCTTACTATATTGTCAAGTTTAGTCTGATAAGGAACTGTCAAATTGTCTTGCAGAACAGCAAGGCCATTTGGCATTCCTACCAAGCCATGAATCACACAGTTCCTTATCTTTGCCAAAGTTGAGGTTTTGATTATTAATGTCTTGTCATTTTAGTGAATACATACTAGATATATTGCTGTTCTAATTTGGAATTCCCAAGTAATGATGAGAATATCTTTTCATGTGCTGTGGTACATTTAGATATCCTTTTATTAAAGTTCTGATCACATCTATTTCCAATTTTCTAGATTAGTGTCCTATTAGCTTTAATTGTTGACTCGGCACAGCTTAGAGTCACCTAAGAGTAAAGTCTCTACTGAGGGCTTGTCCAGATTAGACTGGCTTATAAGCGTGTTTGGGGAGGGAGGAGGAGGATTATCTTGATTGTTAACTGACATAGTGGGGTCCAGCCCACTATGGGCGGCACCATTCCCTGGGCAGATAGACTTGGCCTATATAAGGAAGCTAGCTAAGTAAGAGCCTGCAAGCAAAGCCAGAGAGCAGTGTTCCTCGTTTCTGCTTCAAGTTCCTGCCTGAATTCCCGTCTTCTATGACTTTCCTCCATGATGAACCCATAGGCTAAAACAGAACCTTTCCTTCTCCAAGTTGTTTTACAGAGTGTTTTGTCATGGCGACAGGAAGGGAACTAGAACAATTAGGTTGCTTCTTATTGCTAAGTCGTAAGAGTTGTCTAGTTTAGATGTCTTTGTTGGCTGTGTGTTCTGAGAGTTTTCTCTGTGGCTTGTCTTTTCATTTTTCTTACATGAGTTATTTTTGATACAGCTGAATTTTTCTCTTTTAATAAAGTTTGGTGTTGACATTTTCCTCTTGTGTATTCCATTGCTGATATCAGATTTTTTTTTTTCAGATTTTTAAGCAGT
The DNA here is from genome assembly GCF_008632895.1 of Mastomys coucha. Lineage (NCBI taxonomy): Eukaryota > Metazoa > Chordata > Mammalia > Rodentia > Muridae > Mastomys > Mastomys coucha. Next base: position 109,191,650 of record NW_022196911.1, read on the forward strand.
TACCACAACCCAATGCCGTAAAGATCTTGTGCTTTTTTGTTTGTTTGTTTGTTTGTTTTAGAAGTTTTATGGTTTTTCACCTGACACTTAGTAAAGGTCTTTGATTCATTTAGATGAAAAGATTAAAATCTATCCCTCCACCAAATTCTCTTTCCTCAATGATCTCTTCAGCATGCACCCTTTCCTGAGCTCTCCGCATGGCTCTGTTGCTCCATTGGCCCTTCTCCTACCTGGACAACTGATTCTTTCAGCCTTGGTACGAGGCATGGAGTCTGGCAAACTGAGTCTTCCAAATGTGCTCTTCGATATTGGGCTGCAGACCCTACATTCATTGCCTTTGTTTGTTTGTTTGTTTTTACAAACTTTAGAACCAGTTTATCAATAAGATTAGAATTGATTTAACAGAACACATGGCTGGTCTTCTGATTTGGTTTGTAATGACTCTTAAGATCCAGGAAGAAAGTACTGACACCTAAGCAGCCTTGAGCTGTCCAGTCCATGAGCATGGCCCACTGCTTTCCTGAATGTACCTTTGACTTTCATTCTAACTAATATTTTTTCAGTTTCCATGTCTGTTTTTATAATTGGATCTTATTGGCTCACATCCATGCTCACTCATCTACGAATAACCACATAACAACACCAGGATTGAGTAATTATAACAGAAACCATGTGATCCTCAAACCCCAACATACTTACTTGTTATCTGGCTCTTTGTACAAAGTTTCCTGATCTCTGACAATTTGATTGGTAGAGAACTTTTTCCCTAGCTTTTCTGGCAAGCTTTGGGAAAGATAGCATCTCCCACACAGTAAGAGAGCTCCCCAAATCTCATCAATGAACTGGAAATCCTTCTTCCCTCGAAGCAATAGATTAGGAGGTGAGAATCTTTGAGAATCCTTATTTATTTTATGTATATGAATGTTTTGCATGTGTGGATGTCTGTGCACCCCATCAGAAGAGGGCATCAGATCTCCTAGGACTGGAGTTACAGACAGTTATGATCTGCTGCGTGGCTGCTGGGAATGAACCCAAGTCCTCTAGAAGAGCAACCAGTGACCTTTACCATTCAACCATCTCTTGAACCTCTTATAGGAAGTACTTAATGCACATTTGATGTCTGAAATAAAGAATAAATGATGGATAAGATGGTTAGTATCAGTTGTCAGGGTGATAGGATCTGGGATCTCCTAGAAGACATAACTGTGGGTGTGCTGTGAAGAACTTTCTAGATCAGGGCAGTCTATGGGCACATCTGTGAGGCATTATCTAGATTGGCTAATTGAGGTAGGAAGATTTACCTTGAATGTGAGAGATATCATTCTGTGGGCTGAGATCCTAGATCAAATAAAAAGGAAACCATCAATTGAACTCCATTTCTTTCTGAATCCTTACCAAAGATACTATATGATCAGCTACCTCAAGATCCTACCACCAGAACTTCTCGACCCACATAGATAATACCCTCCAACTATGAACCAAAATAAACCCTCTGTCCTTAAGTTGCTTTGCTGGATATTTTGTAATAATGATGAGGTAACTAAAATACTGGTGACAGAAAAAAAGAATGCCAAGCAGTCACACTTGGGGCTGTTGAAGTATATTAGTAACCATCCTAAGAACTGTAGTACCAGAACAGGGGACAAGAGGGGCATGCAAGAGCCAAACAGGAGGCAATGGGTATGTGCAATCCTACTGTGTGCCAGGAAAGGTGTCAGACAAGAGAATAAGTGGTTTCTGAGTGGACACTTGTGCTCTTTGTACAGAAGCACAAAGCAACAGGGACAGAATATTCTGTATCATTGTTTTGAGCATCCCCACTCTACAAGATACTCTTCCCAATCCAGATATTTCTTGGTTGGTCTCAATGTTTGAGCTTTACAGGGTAGTAAAGGAAAAGGGAGCAAAGATCTTCAAAGCAGCAGAGATGAAGCTCACTGTAAGAGGAAAGATCTCACTGTAAGGGAAAGGTGGCCCCAACTATTCAGCCTCATGCCAGTAACTGCCAGTCAACAGCACAAGGTGGTATCTAGAAGCTGCCAGCCAACAGCACAAGGTGGTAACTAGAAGCTGCCAGCCAACAGCACAAGGTGGTAACTAGAAGCTGCCAGCCAACAGCACAAGGTGTGTTATCTAGAAGCTGCCTGCTTGTACTCAGCACAGATTTGCAGATGCTGCTCACACGGACTTCATAGCAAATGTCACAGTTGCCATCTAACATCTTTCCACAATTATACACCCATGTCTCTCATCCACCCATCAGTTGGTTATTCAGACAGCAGAGCCCCAAGCCTAGAATACAGCCCTCAATAGCAGGCTTTAAACATCTATCATTTACCACTTGCATAGCTCCCCTGGGGGATGCAGTTCCTAACATTTACATTCACTTCCCTCACCAAGAAGAGTCTGTGAATCCACTAAAACCTCAAGGAAGGTAATAATCACTATGCAGATTTATATGCCTAGACCATGGTTAATTGAATGTGATGAAAAAGATGTGGGGTAGAGTTTGAGACAACCCTGGGCAACAAAGCAAGACACAGAAAGATAAACAGAATTGGTAAATGGGTGGATAGATAAACAGATAGATGGTAGATAGATAGATAGATAGATAGATAGATAGATAGATAGACAGATGATAGATAGATCTATCCATACATACATAGACACATACATAACTACATACATAGATCATAGATACATAGATAGATACATAGATGGACAGAAGAGTCTATATTATAAGTATAAGGCATAAGGTCTCATATTTTAATATAAAAGATAGACAAACCTATAGATATTCAGACAAGAGACTCAGATATACAACAGAAAGAAGAAAAATTAAATAACCAGTTAACTAGTGAAGAGATGTTCCACGTCTCCAGTCATATAGGAAATAAAAATGAAAAAAATATATGTATACATACACCATAATGACCAAAATAGAAATAATAATACCTACAACAATAACAAAACCCTCTGGGTCTTCAAGCTCTTTGATCCACACATCTGTGTGGACTACAAATTCTCTTTGGTTTTGGAGTCCTTTTGTCTGAGCAGTCATGTTAAAAATACAAAATACTAACTTTTTTGGTAGTGTTTTATGTTTTCAATAGCAATATTATATAGATTTCACAAATACAGTACTCACTTTGCAAGATAAATAAAACAGGTGTTGTCACGATCCCCATTTCAATGGTTTGTATAGCAAGGCTTAGGAGGCAAATTGACTTCTCCAAGGTCATACAGCTAGGAAGTCAAGGAAGGCCTGCATACTGGCTGATAGTTCTGGTGGTAGTGTTGTGTCCCGAGGCAAACTGACTGAGATCTTGTCTCAAAAAATAAAAATAAATAAATAAATATAAATATATGCAGGGCTGGGGATATAGAGCACAGTGGTAGAAGGCTCCCATGGCACATTCAAGGACCTGGGTTCAGTTCCCAATGCCAGAGAGTGGGGGTGGGAGTAGGGGTGGGGAGTGGGAGTGGGGTGGACATGTAAAAAATTCAGAAGAAGATAGGATATGTCCTGAACAAACAGAAGTATTATTCCTACTCCCTCCTTATTTCCAGGGGGGCAAATATCATACTGCTAGCCACTCCTATTTCCTTCTCTACCTCACTTTTTTCTTTTGGATTAACCTTCTCCCCTAAAATAGCTCAAGAGGCCACAAAGACCAGGCTACCAGCCCCCTCTTCCTCACCCCTGCCCCCTTAATTTCCTTAAAGAAGTAGGAATGAATCTATGAAGCCAGGCAGATCTCGGCCCCAAGATGGAGGGTAGCTACCGCAGCTGCGAAGTTATAAGACCATAAATAAGGTTTATGGTTCAACAGGCCTGACCTGGCTTTGCCCCTAAGGTGCAAAAGCAGTATCTTGTCATTAGTATTCAGAATACATCAGCCTAAAGTCTGTGCATTTGTTCCCAAGCCACTGTGGCCTATAAATCTTTTGGAAAGGGTGGAGCAGGGAAGGGGGGAGAGCCCGAGGGAGGGCCACAAGGGAGGGGCTAAGGGTAGCTGGGGAAGTGTCTCCACTGAAGTCTACCGAAGCCCCTGGCCCTTTCTGCTTGGTGGAGGGAAAAATCACAAATCCCATCAAAGAAGCCATCTTGCCTCTCCAGACATAGATGGAAGAGGAGGTGAAGGAGGAGGAAGAGAAGGAGGAGGAGCAGGAGGAGGAGGAGCAGGAGGAGAAGGAGGAGGAGGAGGAGGAGCAGGAGGAGAAGGAGGAGGAG
>NW_022196911.1:109196185-109220229 GCF_008632895.1 Mastomys coucha
GGAGGAGGAGGAGGAACAGGAGAAGGGACACAGATTCTAATTTGTAACACCCGAACTTTGTTTTTCTAACACTTCTGGCTCAGAGTTGCCAAGTCTCTGATTTTATTGAAGAAGCCACGTTCCCTTACTCGTTAGTTGCTTATTGCTTAATTTGAGTGGCTGTGTTTGTTTTATAATCTACACTGGATTGCGCCTGCCCACAGCATGGGGGTAGGTGTTGGAGGCGGGGAGGAGCACATTTGCAGTATCTCTGGCTTCCGGGGCACACGTAAGAAGGAAACAGGGATTGGGGATACGTCGGAAGGAAGATGACTGAGACCTCCCTGAACACCACTAATGCACTGGATTTCTGGTGCAATGTACAGAGGAGGCTCTGCTGGGGTGGAGTTCAGTCCCTGTCCCATGCTATGAGGACCCAAGAAAGAACACCCACTCTGCTGCCTGTCTAGCTGGTGGGAAAATGGTCATAGACCTGAAGAGAATAAGAAGGTCCTGGGATCTGGGATCTCTTCTGTGTTTCCAAGTGTCCAGTTAGGCAGCAAACAGAGTGTGTCCCTTTCTGCCTCCATCTGGGCCACCTGAACCTTCCCTGACACAGGGTCAGTGCAGAGCCCTGACAGGCCCTTACCCAAGAAATGGATGGCAGCGAAGGGCAGAGGAGGATCAAGGTATTCCACGACGAGCTGCCCATCCCCCAATGCTGCTATGTGCATTTGATGGATTAACAACAACAACAAAAAAAGCCATCAAAATCAACCTCAGAGAGCCTTCAAGAGGCAGCCAGAAGAAGTGGCCTGTGAATTGGTCTCTAGCTTGTGTATGATAGAGGAGTAGAGTGAGCTGCTCCCAGGCAGTCCAGCCCCTGGAGACTGCAAATTTTTCAGATACAGATTTATAACTAGAACTTTATTTATTAATTTCTTAACGAATTTCTCTGGAAACAAAGTATCCCTGTGCATCTCTGTTTGGCCAGCAGCTCACTAGGTAGAATAGGCCAGAATTGGTATAAATATGTTGCCTCTGCCTCCCAAGTGCTGGAGTTAGAGGCATGCACCACCATGCCTGGTTAATACCCTATGTTTTAGGCACCCCATCTCTGCGCTTCTTCCAGGGATTCTTAACTGTAGCACTACTTATGTTTGAGTCTTGTTTTGTGCATGCACATGCAAGCATGTGTGAGTGCGTGTGTGTGGGTGTGTATAGTGTAGTGTTTTCCTTAGTGGGTGTCATTTAGCAGTGCCCCTTTATCCCATCATGTAGCAACCATATCTGCTGTGACAAAGAGAAATATGTTCAGATATTGCAAAGTGCCTGCTGGGATAGCAGTGTCCTGCTGGAAACCACTGCCTTGTAAGAATTCACCCTTTGTATTCCTGGTTTTTGGGTTTGGCTGTCCATACCCAGAGCATCTTATCGACAAGCAGAGAAGCAGGACTCTGGTCTGTACTGTGCCTGAGGAAGATTTGAAATGGGAGACCCATTTCTTCCCGGTTCCCTGGGAGGTATACTCACTCCACAATGTGCTTTAAAACTCAGCCTCAGAAAAACAGACTCCAGAATAAGTAAACAGACTCCTCAAGTAGGACTTCAAGAGTTGGCAAAAAGAGATGAAAAGAAACCACTCACTTTTAATCGGATGCCCCATGCAGTATTTGAGAGACACTTTTTCTTTTTTTTTCTTTTTCTTTTTACTAAAGAAAACTATTGATCGTTCCTCCAAATCTTAAATTTACCTGGGCAGCTTTTTTTCTTATGTACCACTACCTCCAGGTAGAAGGCATCACCCAAGAGAAAGATTTGGACAGAGAGAGATATTCTTATGGTGAAGAAATACCCTCCCCACTCCCTTGTAGAGGAGAAGTTGACTTAAAACAGTAAGAGGAAGTCAAGTCCTGCATCTGGCCAAAGCATTCTGGGAGTTCAAGGTGGGCTGGGAGACTGGGGGACTGGGTAATCGCTTATCTAGAATTTTTTCTTGGTCTGAAAAGGAGTCTCCATCCGCCTTTCTATGCTGGAGAACCTTCCTTCCGTGCCTGCCTGGAGAGAGGGTGGGCCAGTCTCTGGCATATTTGATGGAGGAGTCCTGACCATGTCATAACCTCCCAGGAAGGTGGAGGATTTACTGGTAGAGCTGGGAGGGCAAGGGGTGTCTTCCCTGGTCTTTCTGTCTGTCATCTGTCTTGTTTCCTCTTTGAAGGAGGTCCATCAATCATGGCCTGACAGAGTGAAAGGAGGAGGGGAGGGACCAAATGGGGCCAGTGAAACACCTGAGAAGCTACGAGTGACAGATAGGGACAGAAAGAGTCAAGAGGAACATATACCAGATCCAGACTATCAAGCTTGGAGTCAGCTCCTCACAAGCCAAACTGAGAAACCAGCTTTGGTGAGTTTAAAGGGAAATTTCATCATTTATTGGGGAGACAGGACAGGAGACAAGGAGTGGGAAGGGCCTTATTTCCAACACAGAGGCCCAACTCACCTAGACCCAAGCCCACAGACAGAGGGTGTTAGGAATGTGCCCAGGGTGAGACCCATATCCCTGTCTTTGCCTGACCTCTGACCCTGGCCACTGTTTTTTCAGAGAGGAGAATTGAACCCAGGCCCTGGTATATAATAGGAAGACTATGTACCAGTGAATCATACTTCTTCATTTGCCTGATACAAATGATCCTTAGCCTCTCTCTGGTTGTCAAATTCTACATCAGACTGTTCTGGGGTTTGCCTTCCATTTTCTTCTCTTGATACACAGAGGATACCCAAGTTTGAGACATTCTGCCATTGGCCTCCTTTACTGAGAACTGGGAACTTGGAGATGTCTCAGAACTCCTCGGCCTAAGGTTTACTTTGAAAGTGATGCATGAGACCTAACATTTAGCAGGACGCCGCCATCAACCCTCAGCTAATGGCACTCAGGTAGCCCAGGCTTATTCATGGCATGACCCTCAGAGAGCACTTCGACTCTGTTACCCATCCTGCAATGTGGGGAAGTGACCCCCTGTCCTGCTGGGATGAGAAATGAAATAGCCAAGGACCAGGAATGGAGTTCAGTTGATAGAGTGCTTGCCTCGTACATACAAAGCCTTAGGTTCAGTTCCCAGCACTGAATAAACTGGGGTTGTGGGGAGGAGGCGGCTACAGAAGATTCTGTCTTAACAAAGAGTGAATGCATGAGTGGATAAATAAATAGAGATATCTATCGTAGAAGCATGTTTTTGAGCTAGAGTTCTGCACAGGCAGATTGGGAATAAGGTATGTGCACAGACAGTGACATTCTTGAGGCATTAAGAATGCCAACCCTATCAGGCAAGGGAAGGGATAGATATTTGGGAAGAAACTGCAGGTCTGTCATCTCTTCAGGACAACAAGCTAAATTCTGGAGCCTTCCCAGACAGGCTTTCGTGTCTCCACAAAGCGAAGCTGGCAGGCGTGACCTCTGCAAGGCTGTTCTGTTCACCTTATTGAAGCTGTCTGGTAAGTGAGACGTTTATTAACATGGATGGACTGCCCGTGGAGACTGGCTACCACTGAGGGCTCGCAGAATAAATTCCTTCCCCAAACGCAATAATTTTCCGCTTCCATGTGGAATTCCATAGCGTCCCAGCACAGAGGGGTCTAGCCAGAAAGATGCCTGTGCCTCTGATGTGGGAACTGTCCATCCAAGGAACTGTGGGTCTCATGGGCCAATCCTGCCCCGGGAGTCGAGACTGATGACTATGTATCTCAGTTTCCCCATCTACAAACTGAGTCAAAACAGGCCAAGGTGAAGGAAGATAAGAGGAGGGAGAGACGGTATTTGCTGAGTCATCTCACTAGATGTTGGGTGGTCCCTGCACAGTGCACCTGGTACATGTCCCTGTGTTTAAGGTAAAAACATGTAGGGAAAATCCCCAGGTAGCTACTGTCAACTCTTTACAACTGACTCAAAACACAACAGGTTAAAACCACAAAGGATGATTGCTTCAGCATTCCCATGGGCCCCAAGTTAGTGTCCCCCACAGGCTGCCCTTGCCTCTGGAAGATAGATTCTGGGTGGGCTGGGCCACCAGACTCAGTCCTAGGTAACCTACTAGCTGTTAGCCCCAGGTCCCCATCAGTTCTCATGCGGGCCTCTCTAAAGGTATGGATCACAGCCTGACAGTTGTTCTCTCTCAAAACAAGGGGCTGTGAGCTAAACTATGAATTGTATGTGCCCATTTGGCTGGGCCACAGTGCCTCTAGACTTAGTCATATATTATTTTAGAAAAAGTCTGTAAAACATACATGTTTTGAGATGAACATTTGGGAGGGTGGACTTCAAGGGAAACAAATTGGCTTTTACAATGTAGTAGGCCACAGCCAATCAAGTGAAGTCTTGACTAGAATACAGCCCAGCCTCTCTGAGAAAGAAGGGACTCCCCCATGAAGATCTAGCGTACCAGCTTCCCTGTCCTCCACACTCTGAACTTGACTCACCACTTCTCAGCTATTTGTCTAGGATCAAGTGCAGATTCCAAACTTGCCAGACCTCCATAAGCACATTCAATAATGTCATCTCCCCTCTGAGACCCTACATCATATGTATGTGACCCTACACGTATGTACATATATGAGCACATACATATGTGTGAATATGTGTATGTATATGTGTATGTATATGTGAACATATATGAGTGTGTGTGATTATGCATATATGTGAATGTATACAAGTATGTGTATGAGTGTGTGCATGTGTGTGTGATTATGTGTGAGTATGTATGAGTGTGAATGTGTGTATGTGTGCATGAGTGTGTGTGAATGTGTGCGTGTATATAAGTATAAATGTGTATGTATATGTGTATGTGTGAGAGAGTATGTGTATGAGTATATATGTGAGCATATGTATATGTATATGTGTGTATGTGAGTATTTCTGTGCCTTTGTATATACATGTAAGTGTACATATATGTGCTGATATGAGTGCCCATGGGCACAATGTGTGTGAAAGCCAGAGGACAACCTCATGTCATTTTTTATGGGCCATCTATTTTCTTTTGAAACAGGGTCTCTCACTAGCCTCTAAGTCACCAAGTAGGCTACGTTGACTGGCCAGTGAGCCCCAGAGATCCGCCTTCCTCCCCAGAACTCAGAAAATATGTAGGAATCATGTAGTCTGGCTTGTTCGTTTATTTTCAACAAGGATTCTGGGGATTGAGCATGGCTTCTTGGAATTACAAGGCCAGCACTTTACTGAGCCACCTTCTCAGCCTAGTGTCCCCCTATCTTTCTATGCACCTCTCTCTTAATCCATGTATGCTTACATGCATATGCACATGAATGCGCTCCCCCCCCCCCACCTTGCTCCTATAGAATCCTGGAAATTCCAAATTGCAGAGAGATCCAGACAAGGCATGACAGGTGACAGTCATGGACTTCGGATCACCTAATCTTAGAAATGACACTCTGGCACTCCTCTTTTCCCTTGATCAGACTGAGACAATCTTCCCTGCCTGCACGAAGGGGCAGAGATCTTCTGGGAACCTGGAAGTAGAGGTCAGGAGAAACGTTTGTCTTCTTGAACAACTTCCCCGGAGGTGGTGTGTCTCCTCCTGTTCCCATCTCTGAGGTGCATACCAGACCCTAGTCTACCACAGACAGGGGGTTGGTGATGCAGTGACTCATGAGAGCAATGCATGGAGAACAGGTAGGACATTAGTGGTGATGGTAATGACAATGATTTCAACACAACTGGATTTAGTCACTTGGTTGTTGTTGTTGCTGCTACTGCTGCTGCTGCTGGTGATAATGGTGCTGTTGTTGTTGTTGGTGGTGGTGGTGGGGGTGGTGGTGGTGCTGTTGTTGTTGGTGGTGGTAATGGTGCATGTGTATACATGTGCTATGTATGCATGGGCATGTAAGCTTGGTGGCAAATACCTTTACCTGTGGCCACCCTACCAGCCCTCTACATTGTTTTGTGGCACAGGGTCTCTCACTGAACTTAGAAACCATTGACTCTGCTAGACTGACTATCCAGCAGCCCCAGGAATCCTCCTGCCTCCCAGGATGACAGATGTCGTGACAGTGAGCTTGACTTTTCATGTGAGATCCAAACTTGGGTCTTCATGCTGTATGTGTACTTCACCTGCGAAGACTTTTCTCCAGGTCTAGGTCCTGGTTTTTATAGCTGCAGTCTTTAAAAGTGAAGGTCATTGGTGGATATGGAAACTGAGGCTCAGGTATACAAAGCTGGCCTTCTTCCTTAGCATCGCTCGCCTTCGCTACACATCTCCACCTTGTCAGAGTTTGGTGACAGTTGAAACCCCCTTCTGGCCCTAACAGATGATAATACTCAGAGACATGAAGCAAAGATTTATTTATTATTATATGTAAGTACACTGTAGCTGTCTTCAGATATACCAGAAGAGAGTGTCAGATCTCACTACAGATGGTTGTGAGCCACCGTGTGGTTGCTGGAATCTGAACTCAGGACCTCTGGAAGAGTAGCCAGTGCTCTTAACCGCTGAGCCATCTCTCCAGCCCCAACATGTTTGCTCCTAACAAGGACATTTGTCAACTTCCTTCTGCTTGCCTGTTCTTTGACCTGGTATTGGCATGGTCTGTTAGCAAAGGTCACATCTGAATTGAGACCTGGCCTATGAGCAGCTATATAGAAGAAGGGAGGGTAGGCTGTACCCCTCTGTCCCCCAACTGCACAGAAATGGCTGATTTGACTGACAGTTCTATAGAGATTAAGGCAAGCTTGCAGCCTTCGCATGGGCTGCATGGATGCTTCTGTCCTCTTGGTGGCTTCCTCAAGCTGGACATCCTTGGCTCCTCTGGTCTCTACCATGCTGATTCACCTTGCCAGCCCTTCCCAATGTCTGTACTTCTTGACCAGATTCGTGGGATCTTATATTTTTATGGCTGTGTGAATAGTTTGTAAAAGTCCCCATTCCCAGTGTCTCTTCTGCTGCCTTCAGCGCTCTCATGTCCAAAAAGACATCTCAGATGATGAAACCCAGATCTGTGCTGATGGCCTCAGGCTGAGAGGATCTACCTGACTTGAAGTCAGCTTGTCTTCCCGGATACTGCATAAATCCCTCCTTGTAAACAAAAGGGGAACAGACTAGACCTCAGCTCCTTCCTCCAGGGGATCCCTCATGGGGACCCCCCTCTGTGTAACCAGATCTTCCAGTAACATGCAGGCCACTGAATTAAAGAGTCCACTCCTTTTCTTCCCTTTTGCATATTGGACTAGCTAATAAGCCTTATTGATTTCACTTCCTGCTCAGTCAGCCTCAAATGCCTCCCTTCCTCCCACACCTGTGGCTAGCATTTCAGGTGTTTATCGGTCTATATCTGGACCTAGCGGCAGACTTCGACTGTCCTGCCCTCTGCTTCTCTGTGCCCTCCCCTTCTCTTTCAGCATCACTCTCTATGCTGCAAGTTGACCAGGGCATCTAAAGTGCACAGTGATCATTCCCACCCCGGCATCAAACCTTCCCAACAGTCCCTAAGCTCTTTAGTGGGACATTCAAGGGCCCGTCATCACACCCTCTCCTTATTATCTGCTCTTTGTGATCTCTACACTGCCCTCACCTGAAACAAACTGCCACTGCTCTCTCAATGCATCACACGTTCTTACTTCTACAAGGTTCCCTGACAGGATATTTTTGGGGATTCCTGTCCCATGCCTAAATTGTTTTCCATTTGCTTATCAATATTATTCCCATTCATGCTCTGAGAGCCATCCAAGATGCCCCACAAAACCTTCTAGGGTTGCATTAACCATCGCACCTACCAAACAAAGATGCATTCTCAGTAAACAGTGAGAGCTTATTTGCAAAATTCACTACACATCGTACCTCAGCATGCCCACACCTAGCCCATTGGCTCTCAACCAGGGTCCTCTGTGCCAACATTCTGGAATGTTCCATTAGGATGCCTGAAATGTAGGGATGACATCTTACAGTGCTCAGGTAAAAAGAATCCTTCCTCAACTGGAATGGAAACTTGAGGGAGACTAGAGATTTGTACCCAAGAGAAGAAGCTCAGAGTTTCTGATCTATGCAGGAGGAAGCCACCCCACACTTTAAAATCCTCCCAGAAGTTTTGAGATATGTTTAAAAGCATGTTATGCCATAAGAAATCAACAAAATGTCTTTCCTTGAACTCACTGATTGCAAGCTCCCTTAGTACATTTATGCATTTGGAAAACGATGAGAATCTTTTGTATAGCTAACTATTTGTGATCGAATCTCTTATTAGAATGAACAGAAATGTCAGCAGCTCCTGAAGATACAGTCAGCGCTAGACTTTCTCCTTTTGTCCTTTTCTTCAAGCTTCTCAACAACCCAGGAGGCAGATATCACGATGATGATTATTATTATAATTACTTTTATTTGCTTTACAGATATTACGCTGCAATTTCTTCCAAGTTCCAGCATTCCATCCTGCAGGAAAGCTCATATGACTTAGGAAATAAACTTCTTAAGTCTGGGAAAACTGACACATCTAAGGTTCACAGCATTCCTCACCAAAACCAGCTGAGCTGTCTGGAGAAAACTCCAGTGATCTGCGCTCTGTAGGTGAAATCGTCCAGTCTGTTGAGCCGTCTGCCCATGTTGGGGTGGGATTTCCAGTGAAGTAGCTTCTTATTCAAAGAAGGGATGATTCACATCCCTGATCTTATATAAGCAACCTTCCTGCTCCTCCCCAACCCTCCCCCACCTGGCCCAGCCGCACTCCTGTAAGTAACCTTAAATAAACTCACTGGGTTGCCAAACTGGACTTTAGTGGAGTCTAAAAGTCTATCACTTTGTAGTCAATCATCATTCCCTATCTGGGGTGGATAGATACTTATATTGTGCCTCCCTAGGAAGAGTTGTACAAGCACAGATGTGGACGTTCTTGGCTTTAAAATGTTGCATCTCTTCATGAAAGCCAGGCTGCAGAGCTAAACCTCATGTTCGGATTTTATGAATTCACAAAGAGTATTAATGACTATATGATAGTCTATAGAGCAAGAGAGAAATTGCCTTAGTGTGTTTTCTGCTTTCATAACAGAATGCTCATTGACTGGGTTGTAATAGGAATGGTGGGGCCACCTCTATGTAAATGCCAGGGCCACACAGCTGCAAAAGTATCTCCTGCAGGATGACCTAATTGAGGACTGCCTGAAAGATCAAGGATTGCTGGTGCAGACAATGCCAGCCAATCAGGAACTGCTGACTAGAAGAGATGCTTTCTTGGGACCAATAGGGTGCAGGTGTGGAGGGTGTTAAAGGAGCTTGTAGCAGTGCTCAGATGAGCTTGCTGCTGTGTTTCTCATCTGCTCCTGGAGTGTGTGTCACTGACTCTGTGCCACCTCACCTCCAATCGCCAAGGGCAGAGAAGATCAGGCAGTGAGTAGTCTGAGGCACAGGCAAGATCTGGCACTCAATGTGGGGCTCGATTCCATGACTCTGAGATTAAGAGCCTCATGGTCTACTGACTGGGGAGCATGGCAGCCATTTTCTGGAAGGCATCTTCATATGATGATAACATGGTAGGAGGCAAGCAAGCACAAATGGAACAGAGTGAGAAATGGTTAAACACACCCCTTTATCTAGAACCCTCTCAGAGTAAGGGACAGAGAACTATGAGCATTCTTCCATCCCTGAGGCCCAGTGACCTCTTAGAGGTATCGCTTCTTTTGTTTTTAGTTAGCATATACAGGAATGGACTTGTGATATTCTCAAGCTTGTATATCTTTCTAAGCCTGCTCTTCTTTGAGTCCCCCACTACACTCCCCCACTTTCCCTCCTACTTCTTGCTGCTCCATTCCTTTAATTACCATTATAATCTCAATCAAATTTAAGTTTTAGGGGGAAAAGTATTGAAATCATAGCAGAAATCAAACTTCATTTCGCTTCATGGGTTAGTCGGTCAAGAGCTAACCATTATGGCAACAATGTTGGTGTGATCTGGCTGGTACAATTTAGCAAAAATGAAATCAAACAAAAGTAGAATAAGCTTAGCAAAGTGGCATCTTTTATTATTTATCTCAACTTTTATGTATATGCACATATGAAAATCTATGTGAGTGTGTGCCATGGGCATGCAGGTGCCAGCAGAGGCCATAAATGGACATCAGCTCCCTTACAGGCAGTTGGGAGCTGCCCAACATGGGCTCTAGAACCAAAGTCGGTTCATCTAGACAAGCAGCAAAGGCTCTTAACCACTGTGCCGTCTCTCTGGCCTCAGTGAGTAACATTTTTTAAGGCAAAATTACATCTCAGAACTAAAAATAGCCAATGCTTATTTAAAGTCAATATACACTGACATTAAGAAAAGCCCTACAATAATACAATAATTGCCAACGTGTTATCACGAACACTTAGAACAGTTCAACATCTGCAGTTACAGCCTTCTCCCCCACCTGGAGCAATTAACGTCTGTGTGTAACTGAAAACTAATATGCTTTATATTTTTATATGTAGATCTTTATCTGTCTCATGAGTTAGGTATTTTTATTTTTAGTATTATTCTTAGCTATGGCTAAGCTTCTAGAAGTCAAAATATTGACTTACATTTCTCTGCTAGCTAGCTAAGTAGTCTGTACAAGTACTTCCTGAAGTGTCCATCACAAATGAATGTATGAAATGTCCAATCATAAATGAATGTATAATGTGTCCAATATTGCTAAGTACAGTCAAGCCCCTCCCCATTAGAAGTTCATTCTGTTGCTGTGATGAAATACTCTGACTAAAAGCAACCCAGGAAAGGAAAGAGTTCACTTAGCTTACACTTCCACACCACAGTCCATCATTGAGGGAAGTCGAGGCAGGAGCTCAAGCAAGAACTTGGAGCAGAGACTATGGAAGACCACTGCTTGCTAAATTTCTCACAGGCTCATGGTTACACAGCTTTCTTATATGTTCCAGAACCATTTGCCTAGGGAATAGTGTTGCCCACAGTGGGTAGGGCTCTCCTGCCTCAATTAACAACTCCCCACCAGACACACACACACACACACACACACACACACACACACACACACAGAGCCCAGCTGGATCAGCACGATTCCTCCATAGACACTTTCCTCTCAAATGACCCCAAGGTGTGCTAAGTTGACATTTAACATTAACTAGGACATGGGGCAAGAAGTAATGGGTACAATGAGAATACTGGGTAGCGAAGAGGGCTTCTCAGATGTAATGTAATATAATGAGAGTAGAGACCTGACAGACAGACGTGTGGGCCATATCACGGAAGACACATAAAATGGCTATAGAATAGTTGTTGCCACAAATACATAGGACATTTATCCCAATGAGAAGACTCCTCTTGAGTAGAAAAATGTGTAACTCCTTCCATTAACAGAATATTCTAGAAGCATGCTTTGCCAGTCTCTGCGTCCAGATGTGTTACAAGGCTAACAGCTTCCATGTCTCTTCCATTGAAAGCTACTGTGTTGCAAGCAGCCCTTGGAAGAGGCCCCTGTAAGGAGAAACTGAGGCTCCGGATAACAGCCCAGTTAAGCTGCCAGCTGGCAGTCAGCACCAGCTTACCATAAGCCCAGCCAGAACACTCCACCTAATATTCTGTGCAGCAGAGTAGAGCCATCCCCGTCAATTCCTTCAAAATCCAGCGACTCATGAGCAAAAGAAATGCTCTCAGCTCTTTTAAGGCACAATCAGAACTGTAGAGAGATACTGCAAAAGAAGTGTCTCTGAGGGAATGAAGACCATACAGGCAAAGACTTTGGCCAAGGGCAGGACTCACCATGTGCCTGGGTCAGAGAGATCTGTGGGGATGAGGCAGCAAACAGGAGGCAGAGCATCAGAAGTGAGGTCTAAGAGATCATTAGGACCAAGAGATCGGAGGATACTTCAGGGTAAGACAAGGTCATCAGAAGTGAAGTCTAAGAGATCATTAGGACCAAGAGGTCGGAGGAAACTTCAGGATAAGACAAGGTCATCAATTCTAGTATGAGTCATATGGAAAGTGCCAGAGAGAGCTGGGTGAAGAAATGTAATCTGACTCATATTTTAAAGTTCCAAGAACTTGATGAGTGAATGGCCACTTACTGAATGAAGATCTAAACTTGTGGTTTTCCATCTTGGCTGTACACAGGAATCACAGGAGAGTCAGGAAAGAGAGGGAATTTGAAATGTGGACTCAGTCTCAGAACAATTGAATCCAAGTCCTTGGGAATAAGGCCCAGGCATTGACTTAAAACAAAACAATAGCAAAATAAAAACCTCTCCTCGTATCCCTAACATGTACTCAGGGTTGAGATTAATTGCTTAGAAACAATAGCCCATGCCTAAACACATTTCATATAAGTTTATAAATGTTTTATTAAAACAAAACTATCCTCATTCACCATATTCACATACTTATTCATCTATAGCACTGTTTTTGCGACAATGGTGAAGAGAAGAGTTTATTTACAGAGCCTAAAAGGTAGTAGCTACGTTTGGTAATTTACAGACCATGTACCAACTCCTAGCTTCTTAGAAGACTTCTAAAACTGGTGGATTAGAATCTCCAGAAAATGCAGCCAAAATGCAAAATGCATGCCGGGCAGTGATGGTGCACACCTTTAATCCCAGCACTTGGGAGACAGAGGCAGGCAGATTTCTGAGTTTGAGGCCAGTCTAGTCTACAGAGTGAGTGCCAGGACAGCCAGGGCTACACAGAGAAACCCTGTCTTGAAAAACAAAACAAAACAAAACAGAAAAAAATGCAAAATGCAATACCCTTCCTTACTCCCATAGGCTGGAGCCTGTAGGTCCTTAATGCTCTAGCGATATCTGTTAGAAATCAGGGTTATAATCTACTAGGGAAGATCAGGAAATCCTACATTTGAGTGGAGCCCAATCTGGTTGACGTCTTCTCTCTGCATACACAAGCTTCTCTCCTGAACTGACAAGTTGAGATGGTTGCTTTTGAAAGCCTAGGATGATGCCCTCCCACACAGGTGACTGAATCACAGCCTCTGAATGGCCATAGTTGTATTTTAAATGCTGTGATCAGACCCTGAAATGCGGCTGGGAGCTGTACTAAGTCAGAGTGCAGAAGGTAAATACATTCTTGGGCAGTCTGTGAGGTTCACGCCTTTGACTCTGCTTAACCTGCTGTGCTCTCTCTATGGGGAGCAACCCCTGATATACACAGGGTGCAGAGTAAACATTACTCTGGTACCATGATGTTCAGCCATGGCCACAGAGCATCAGGATAGGCATACAAGTTCAAAGAACTAAGCTATAGTCTGACATGGGGTCCACATTCTTGGAAGTTCTCTTTGCTCTGGGGTGAGGCCTAGCAGGAGGAGATTGTGTTGACAGTTGCAATGGCTGGGAATTGTTCTAGACTTTAGAGCACTGATTTCCAACCTTGAGCACACATCAGAACCCCCTGGAGGGCTTGTGAAAGGGCCGATTGCTGGGTTCCACCCAAGAGTTTCTGGGAGTTTGGGGGTGGAACCCAGGACTCTGTCTTTCCAGAAAGTTCCCAGATGAAAGCAGCTGAGGTTGCTGGTACCAGGATGTGATGGTGAGCACTAACCATGAGAGGTATATCAACAGACTGAATCACTTGACTGGATTTAGGAAATTGGTTCCTGTCAGCAAACCGTTGGCAAGATCCTTATCATGCATGCATGTTCCGTCCATAGGCAGGTCCTGAGACAATTCCCCCTGGCAGGTATCATGGAGATGAATCAAGGTGAAGTCAAACAAAGCCCGGGAAAACAAAGTATTTCAAAATTGAAAGTGATCAAGCCTCCCTTAAAATCAACCCCCAGTAAGAACCCAACGGCATGATTATATAACCCATGCATATATAATTAGGTACTTTCCTTCTCTTTTTCCCCACCCACTTCTCCCAAGCTGGCTTTGGGAGAAGAAAGGGGGCCCAAGAGTCTGAGGATTCCCAACATTATATCCGATGTTCCTCTACTCATATAAACTTCCTCAAAAAATAGTACTTGGCTGCAACCGGAGCCAAACCTCAGAGCTTCTTGTCCATCAATTAATATTTATTGGGCCTTCACAATGAGCTAAGCAGTCATATAAAAGACAACAGGACCTACAGACTGTTATTAAGCCAAGGAAGAAGTACCTCGCCTTCATTTTCACAAGGTGTTGGCAGTTGGGTGGTTGTGTCTGGGTCAAAATGCACATTCAGCCACTCATCTCACAAAAATGCCCTGAGCACTATGTCCTGGGTGTTCTCTCAGGACCTACAAATAGGGTAGTGGCTGCAAGAGACTGAAACCTCTGTTCCCAGCACAAGGGAGAGATTGAAGGCTCTGAGAAGCTATAGGCAGGCGCTGATGGCTATGCCTTTGTAAGCAGAGCTCTGGTCTGGTGACTGGACTGACCGGTCTGCTCTAGGGCTGCTGGTCGGTGTCATAGATTAGTCCATGAACTACTCTGGACTTGGGCATCTTCATCCTCAACACTTGTGGGTGGTGAGATCTGGGTTTAGAAACAATGGATATCATGTTTAAGGGAAGTGCTCATATTGGGTGGGTTTTCAGGGTTTTTTTTTTTGTTTGTTTGTTTGTTTTTTTGAGTAAAATAGGTACCAGTAAAACCAGGTGAAGCTAAAACATGGACACCCATCTAGGCTATCTCCTCTAGATCTGCTCCTCATGTGTCTGTTTAGAGGTTGCTTGATCTCTGTTTGGATCCTGGGTGATATCGGTTAATGTCACTTCTTATCTTCCTCCATAAGAAACTCAGGAACCCAGAGGCACAGCCATGAGTGTCTCTGTTAGCCACAAATACAAAAAAAAAAAAAAAAAAAAAAAAAAAGTGTTTCAGATGAGGGATCCTGTGACTCCAAGGCCTGAGGAAACAGGTGTCATTTATCTTGCACATGGTGGCAACTGCAGCATAGAGTAGTGTGCTGGGTTAGGTACCCAGAGGTGAATGAAGTAAAGAATAGGGGTACACATGTGTCAGAAACACTTCACACAACTTCAAACCCCATGAGTCTCCCCACAATGGACTTCTCCATCCCGAGCATCCTGGGACTTCTCCATCCCGAGCATCCTCATGCTGATTTGACTGCTGATGCTTAGCTCACTGCCTGTGGAGAATGAATAGAGGTGGTGGTCCGAGCTGAGAACCTAAAGGGAAACACACGGAATAGTAAGGTCAGCCAGTGGAAGATGAAGGCAATTGTCCCATGAGAGATAGGAAGAAAGTGAATTGTAAACTGGAGGTTAATTGCTGAACCCTCATACTCCTTCCACCTCCAATCCCCAACTGAAGGCATTAGTGAAAAAGAAAATTTGAGATCATTTCTTTTTGAGACAGGGCTTCTTTGGGTAGCCCTGGCCATCCTGGAACTTGTTGCTCTATAGATTAGGCTGGCTTTGAACTCAGAGCCTACCTTCTTCTCTCAAGTGCTGAGATTAAAGGCATGTGTCATGATCAACCAGCTGGGATAAGTTTTGAGAGACCAGGATTTTTAATTCATTTCACTAATCCTTTAAAAGTACTTGTTTTCTAAGCACTGAGATAAGACCTATATTTTGAGGCCAGAAGAAATAGAGAACAAACTCAAAAGTAGTTGTACAGTCTTGGGCTGTGATGCCCACAAGAATACCAGCAGAGCATGCCAGCACAAAAAGAAAACGTATGCAGAGCTAACAGAGTAGATGTCGCAAGGATGCAAAATTCAGAAACTTATCCATTGTGATGGTTTGTATATGCTTGGCCCAGGCAGTGACACTATTAGTAGGTGTGGCCTTGATGGAGTAGGTATGTCACTGTGGGTGTGGGCTTTAAGACCCTCATCTTAGCTGCCTGGAAACCAGTATTCCACTAGCAGCCTTCAGATGAAGATATAGAACTCTCAGCTCCTCTTGCACCATGCCTGCCTGGATGCTGCCATGCTCCCACCTTGATGATAATGGACTGAACCTCTGAACCTGTAAGCCAGCCCCAATTAAATCTTGTCCTTATAAGAGTTGCCTTGGTCATGGTGTCTGTTCACGGCAGGAAAACCCTACCTAAGACACCCATGTACAAATAGAAAGAAAGATCCTACCTAGGGCAGGCAGTGACTATCCACTCATAGAACATATTCGCCAACTTACACATTGAGACCAAGGTCTTGCCCAAGTGGTTGTCATCCCTACAGTATCTGTCAATGGAAAAGGCTTAAGAACATGGATTTAAATGAATGGATGAATGAATGAATGAATAAATGAATGAATGAATGAATATGTTACATGCCTGTGTTGAATTTGAGTATCCAACAAGATCCAGCTGCTATAGAGAGCTGACAATGGACAGAGTTAGACCTTCCAAGCAGCAGAGAGAGCAAATATCCTACTGATGAGAACTACTCCACCTTCCATCCTTCAAGAGGCCTTCTTGGGGATCAGGGAGGCTCAAAGGCGATTGGAGACTTGTTTATATCAAATAAGCACTTGCTCCCTTGCTCAAAGATCAGCAGGTTCCAACTTGAACTTCTAGAAAAGACATGGCCATAGAACTACATTCACTGCAGGAGGATGGGCAGCCAAGCCAGGCTTCCATCTACCTCTTGATGAGCAGCCCTTGGGCTTTTTTTTGGAAACTCCACCCTGAGCAAGACTTCCAATAATTCGTGGGGATACATACTCCATCAATCCCACCACTAGAGGAGGAGTGGGGGTAGTGGGGGTGGGGGGGTCTCAGAGTTGCTTCTTCAGAGAGCGGTGACAGAAGAAAATAACTGTGGTATTTACCGCTGCTAATTAACAGCATTGTGTTCGTGAGTAATGTTGTGGTGTCAAGGGTGTGGAGAGCTTTCATTACTGGCTCCTCCTCTGCAGGGTTATAAACTCCAGGAGAGATGTTGTCTGCTGGCTGAAACCTGGCAGCTGGCCTGAGGTTCTTCTTGTGGTTGGTGCTGGCCCTGCCTGCTCGGTCAACCTGTTGAGATCTGTCCCCATTTCCACAGCTGTCCCTGCAGGGGCCACAAGCTTCATGAAAGCTGAGTAACAAGAAGCCATTCTTGCAATGATGGAGGTAGGCACTTGAAGACCCTACAGCCAAAAGTGGAAGGGCAAGCCCCACAGATTTTAGAACTGTGCAAGTCTAGGTGAAGTCATCAAATGGCCCCAGGCAATGGCCCACTTCATGGCTGTCTAAAGACAGTGGCTATTGAACCAAGAGCCAATCTGGAATTCTCTGCACACAGCAGTCAATACTCCCTGCAAAAGAATTCTCAATAGGCTACTTCAGATGCAAAGTAGGGCATTAGGGTAGAAGTCTTTTAGATACAGTTTCTTAGTTTTTTGTTTTGTTTTTGTTTTTGTTTTTGTTTTTGTTTTTTGTTTTTGAGACAGGGTTTCTCTGTATAGCCCTGGCTATCCTGGAGCTCACTCTGTAGACCAGGCTGGCCTCGAACTCAGAAATCCACCTGCCTCTGCCTCCCAAGTGCTGGGATTAAAGGCATGCACCACAACAGTTTCTAAGCTGCAACGGCTTTCATTTCTTATGCTGTTACTGTCACTGTCGGTGGTGCCTTACACTTTACAATATCTACTGTTATTTTCCAAACAGCATCTCACTTTAACTTTTCTCCCCACATGATGGTTCCTCGAAGCCGGCCATGGGAGGCATTATTCCTCCTATTTTACAGATAAAGAAATCGAGGTTTGGGAAATTCAAATGACTTTCTCAGACTTACATGGCAGTGCCCAGGCTCCAACACAGATCTCCTGACGCCAAGCTCGGCGCTCAGATTTTCCACCTTAGTGTGTTCTGAAAAGGATGAGAGTCAGCATTTTCTTTCCACCTGGCCCCACGTCAAGCCAAGGCAGCTGTGAAGAGAGGGTGGATGGAGATGAATTATGAATGTCCCTCTGGAAAGGACAGTGTGGCTCAATGGGCAGGGACTGATTTCTGCTGCTTCTTGGGGAAGCTTGGTTCAGTGTGGCTTAGGTTTTCTTAGTGGCTGGGGATCTGAGATGGGGGAAGGGTCTTAATCGTGGATTACAAGTCGGAGGAGAAATAAGAAGAGATAGCTGGAAGATTGTTGCCAGATCTCTATACTGCACATAGATAAGACCAACAAGAACACGGCTTCCTCGCTCCCACTCCTACCCCTTGAGTCCTTGGAAGGTAGTCAGGTGACAAAAGGAAACAACAAATTAGTAACTCACTACCTGGAGATTTTAATTAGCCATGAGAACGAGACCCAGCAGGAACCCATCCCGGGAAATCTACCCTGTTCCAACCACCTGGCTGGGACATCCACTCCTTTCTGGAAATGTTTCCAAGACGTGGGTAATAACCCGTTCAACCTGTCCCACCTTCTCGGCAATCGCAGGAAACGCTGGGATAAACCTCTGAGGTCCGGTTAAGGACTCCAGCAGAGTGCGCTGGGCTATGGAAAACGGAGACCACATTGTCTGCTTGGGATGTCTCAGGAAACCACGGCCGAGCCACGTAGAAGGGCAAGAGAGACACCTCTTTTTCATACCCGGAGACTGAACGACTGTTCTAAATTATCCATCTGAACACAACGACACTAACACCGAGTTTACAGAGCTGTGCTTAGGCTCCATTTAGAGATCAGTCAAACGGGCTTTATTTTGTAAGAACTTCCCCCTGCCTACAATGTAGAGTGCCTCTGGCTCACGTCTGTCTCACCGTATGTCTTCTGATAACATCTTTGCTACAAAACAGTAAGCAGGAGCAGGCAAAAGGAGCTTGGTCTGCGTAGGGCCACAGCGCGGACACTCCGTGCGCGAACAACCTGCAGGAGATGTGACCTTGGCTCTGTCTCAGAGGCCTAGCTCACCAGTGAGATGAAAGAGCAAGCCATCATGACTTCTTTTTTGGGGGGACCATGTTCAAGAAATCATCAAAACCACTGTTGGTCTTCTCCCCTCCCCCCAAGACTTCTACCTTAACTTCTATGACTAGTGTGATGTGTACTGGAAAAATTGGTTGGCACTGCCTCAGTCTTGTGGCTACTGGACCTGTCCACTGGGGACAAGGAGCAGGTTAGTTACCTCCTTGCTCTGAGATCTTCTGCCTTTCTGATATGTATATGTATATATATGTATATGTATATATATATATATATATATATTTTTTTTTTCAAATAGTTTGCACTCTTCTCCCCACCTAGTTAGGATAACTTTAAAACACAGTATGGCGGAAAGGGCATTCAACTCTCTCATTGCGCTCTGCCAGCCTAGACAGAGGTGCCAGGTTCCAGGAGGATGGTTTTCACCATCTGACTCCTCTCAGCCCTCCTTTCCCTTGTCTGTTGAGAATCCATTCCCTTCCCGTGCGCAGCTAAGGCTGCTAAGGTTTGACTCCAGCTTGTGCCCGCCCCCACCGCTCGCCCCGCCCCCCAGAGTCACAAGTTAGCTTTAGGTCTAAGAGTGGGGACCCCATAGAAGGTTCGGAGGCCTTTAAGGGTACGCCCTAGGGAGGAACTGATATAGTTTCCCAGGGAACCTGGTTAGGTTTCTTGAGAGAATCTTTACAAAAGGAGCATTATCGGTCCCTCCCTGCCCTTTGTCTTTCTGTTTCACCCCCACGTAGCCTCCCCCTCTTACAGGTACCCCGACCCCGGTGATGTGACCCACCATCAGGCAAGATAGTCAGATGGGCCCTTGCCAGAGGTAGCTGGTGTTGCTTACAATTTCAGTTCCCAAACTGTGGCCTACATAAACTTCTTTTCTTTATGAGTTATTCAGCCTTTGGTGTTTTGTTATGGTAATGAAAAACACTGCAAGGTATCATCCGACACATCCTCCTCGGGGAAAGCCACCTTACCCCTCATTCCCTACCTTCAAACTTTGCATTAATTATATTCAGCAAGAAGTCTCACCTTCGTGTGTCTGCACACCCTAAAGGAAAGGAGTCCTAAGTATAGGAACAGCAGTGGAGTGCCTGTTTGTATTAACTTAAGGCTCTCTAGAGATAGGGAGGTGGTCCAAAGAGTCAAACGCCTTCTTTACAAACAGAAGGACCTGAATTTGAATCCCAGAACCCAGGTGAAAAACCCAGGTGAAAAGGCAGTTCGGGTTGTTGAATGTAATTCCAAGGCTGGGAAAGTAGAGCCAGGTGGATCCCTTGGGATCAGAAGCCAGCCCAGCTGAAACTTCAAGTTCCTGGATCAAAATACCAAGGCAGATAGTTGCACATGAAGAACCTAGTCTGTCCTCTGGCTGCCTTACCCAAGTACATGCACAAATGTCTGAACTTCCAGATGAACACATGCATACATATAAATATGTACATGTATATATGTATGTATATATATACAAACAGAAACACACATATACAAATAAAAATAAACAAACATTCTTCAACAGAGAGCTGCGACTGATTTACTTACAAGGCACCTATGTCTCTCCTTAGAGACTCCTCATCTGGTCTTCTACAAGGAAAACTCTACCTCCTCCCTATATTAACCTACCTTTAGGTTTTGTTCCTTTCCACAACAGTGGCTCTTGACTTCTTCCATGGACTTTCTTATGTAACCAGAGGACATTATGAGGGGCTGGAGAGATCTAGGGTTCAGTGGTTAAGAGCACAGGTTGATCTTCGAGAGGACCCAGGTTCAATTTCCAGCACCCACATGGCAGCTCACAACTGCCTGTCCATTACCAGGGAATCCAATGCCCTTTTCTTGCCTCTACATACACTGTTGAACAGATATACACGTAGGCAGAACACCCATACACATAAAATAAAAGGTTAAGAAAAATAAGACTTTACTACAAGTAAATGAAATGTATCTGTCAGGGGTGAGTGGTGACAGTGACAATTAGACAAAGGCCACACGACCTTTGGTTAGATATGATAAAGAGATTGAGATCACTCCATCTCTTTCCAGCTTATATCACTAGAAACTGAGAGGTGGCTTTCTGGGGTCTTTGTCCTAAAATACAGATTCCCTCGAGCTTCTCATGAGGACAAATGATTCTGGTAGGATTAATAACTGAGAGATCCCAGCATTGCTTCCACAGTTGTGTGGGGTGCTTCCTATGGGGACAGGATGACAACACAGGAGAGGTGAGGCTTTCACTGAGAGATTGGCTGCTTCCATAAGCCAGCAGGAAGATTAGATTTCTCTATCAGGGATGAACGCTGTCCTCAAATGAGCTCACAGATACACATTTAAGATTACATAGGTGGCAGTACTTTCAATGTCACACAAGGTGCAGCTCCTAAGCCTCTTTCTGACACCGTGGTTATCTCTCAGGGCTATCTGTATTCTTATTGCAAGACCGTTATTATTTTTAAAACGAGTGAATTAAAATGGAAAATTATACAAACAAAAGGAGGAGGAGGAAGGGGAGGAGGGGGAAGGAGGAAGAGGAAAAACATAGAAGCTGGCTTCTTCCCCAGCCAGATCATTTCAACCAAGTGTGTGATTAGTGTGACCATTGTCACACCCATAAACAAGTGGGACGAGGTCACACAAAACCAATACAAAATGTAACTGGACTTTCCCCAACCAACCACCAAGCAGGATAGCCAAGCCAGGTATAAAAGTAGGGAGGACCTGGGGATTGAAGAACTTTGAAGAGTGCCACCATGGGAAAGTGGTGCCTACAAGACTAGTAAGTATCCAGTCACTCACGCAGCACATCCCTTGACCAAATTTCCAGCTCCCTACTGTCTCTCGCTCTACAGTCTGAGAGCCACAATGTGGGCTTTGCTACCTTTCGGTTTAAGTCAGACATCCAACGGTGAAGACTCTTCATGCTTATATGTGTAATTGAGGAGGTTATATCTAGAATTGCAACTCAGGTCGCTGAAACTTGAGTTTGTCCTCTCCTTGCCTAGAACAAGTCCTGTTTAATCCCACTACCTTTGTGGCTTCTTTTCTAAGGGAAATAAACACCTCTCCAGCCACAGTAAGAAAGTAACAACCAGAATGTGTCTAGACCTCCTGACCATACAATGATGACCATACAAGGATGCTGGCAGACGATGATTGGAGATAGTGGGCAGGAGAAGATATCCTCTTACTTCCTGTGGTGTCAGTGTTTCATATCCCTGTGGTCCCAAGGAGCAGAAGTAGGCAGGTTTTCAGGTTAGACCTAGGAATTCAGATACTTAATGTTATTGTTATTCTTCTCATCAAACATGCTGGGAGATGACTCGGTTGGTAAGTGTAGATGGCACAATCGTGAGAACTTGAATCCCCAAAATGAAGTAAAAAGCCAGGCATGGCAGCGCATGCTTGTATGCAGTGCTAGCCTTGTGAGGAATAAAGACATGTAGATAACTGAGGTTCACCAGCCAGTCAGCCTAAGCAAATGGATGAGTTGAAGACTCGAGGAGAGACCCTGTCTCAAAAGATAAAAGTGGACAAAAATCAGGGGAAGATATCCAACATCTGCCTTCAGCCTCCACAACACACATGTGCACCCATGCACATGAGCGTGTATACATATACACAGACACACACACATGGGGGAAGAGAGAGAGAGAGAGAGAGAGAGAGAGAGAGAGAGAGAGAGAGAGGGCATGAACACCTGCTCTGAAGAGGGGATGTAGTTGGAGAACCCTGTAAAGTCTAAACTTAGTAATGCTGCCTAGAAAGCTGTTGAGAGGGTCAGAAAACACAGCGGTGAAGACTCCATCGATCTGACACACTTATCAACAGCCAAGCAGTACGATATGATAGCCACATCAGTGTTTGAGTTGAGGAGAGTCTTGAAGCAGGGAGGGAAGGGAGCTTCAGATAATAATCACACATGAGCAAAGGAAAAGGGAGTCTTAGGAAAGGTCAGTGTTGGCTGCCGAACCTTATACACTCATATTCTTTTTAACAAGAAATAGATAGCATTTATTGAGCTAATGACTTGTGCAATTAAGCTCTGATGGATTGAATATAATTACTGTGAGGCGTAACAGTGGGAGCAGGGGGAGGATGCCAAGCCACTTGACCAATTGGGAAGGTTTTACCCTGGCCATACTTCAGGAGTATGGCCACCGAGTTTAGAATTGCAGGCTTGGGTTCAGGTCATGGATCTTTCACCCACTGTGGGATTGAGGGTAAACTATTTGAACACCCTGAGTCCAATTTTCTCTACTACATAAAACAGGGATGACAATAGTCTACATGCGCATAATGTGGCCAAACAATGCAGACCAGAACCTGAGTTTCATAGGAAGACTCCAAGCTAATTGAGATTGTAGTGGTTTAGGGATGTGCACGGGTGTTAGGACATAGACGAAGCTTTTGCCTCCTTCCATTCATCTGAGAAAAGCTGACGAGAGGCGTTTCCCCTTAGATACCAGTATGGGAGCTTCCCAGGAGTCTGGAATGCCCCTTGTGTTTCTAACACCAAGAAGGCAGGAACAGAAAGCATAGTGACAGGATACCAATATGCACACATAAACCATGGATCATGGTCGCTAGGTAGGATAGACTTAACCGGTTGGTCAGAGACCACCGCTGCAGACCTTAGAGGTTGGCAGTGTCTTACAGAGATGGGAACCATTCCATAATAAGCTCTCTCCTCCCAAGCTCCTCATGGGCTTGCCTGTGTCATTCAGAATGCCAGCTAAGCTATAAATCCGCCCACTGGGTGAGCCCCAGCAACCTGTCTAACCCTGCTGGGAAACAACACATCCGGCCCTTGACAGTGCTCATGACTACTTGGCTGAGAATCGGTATTTTAAATAAAGAGAGAGAGGTAGAAAAAAGTACGCCCTATTATTTTACTCTGGTAATTGACAACAAGTTTCCCATGAGTAATTTTATAGCATTCAGGGTGTGCCAGAATTTGATTTACCTTCTCTTTACAGGAGCCTCAAGCTTGCAGTGCAGACACTGTTTTGAACTTCATGCAGTATGCTTCAGGATTCCATGTGCACATAGAAATGCCCATTCCTAAGGGCCACAGACTGAAGGCTTTTCTTTCAGTGTCTCACCTCAAAGTCTCACCTTGTAATGAAAAACAGCATTGTATTAGAGATCCTGTATTGTTTTCACTACCATTTATCTCTACTTTGCATATTCCTCTTTTTTGTTGTTCTTTTTTCTTTTTAGGTTTTTTTCTCCCTCCTCCTTTTCCTCCCCCTCCTCCTCCTCTTCCATTTTTTTTTTTTTAA
>NW_022196911.1:109220276-109264117 GCF_008632895.1 Mastomys coucha
GAGGAGGAGGAGAAGGAGAAGGAGGAAGAGGAGGAGGAGAAGGAGGAGGAGGAGGAGGAGGAGGAGGAGGAGGAAGAAGAAGAAGTAGGAGGAGGAAGAGAAGAAGTAGTAGTAGTAGCAGTGATAGTGGTTGGAAATCTTTTAGTAGTAGTATGGTCCTTATGGTCCTTTGTTCAATCCAGAACTGCACAGCACATATACACATACACATGTATGCATACATATACACATACATAACATGCACACATAAAACATACACATGCATGCACATGCATACACATGTACACAAACATGGTTATTTGCAATCAAATAGTTTGGGAAATGCTTTCTAATTCAGTATGGATTTTAACAATTCACAATCTACATCACAGAGGCATCTTAGAAGCTCCATAGGAGACAATCCAGCTCATGAGTGTTTAAAATGCAGGTTTTCCTGAGTAGAAGAGAGGATTGTGTATGGGAAAATGCACAGACACAAACACATTCTACTGCTCTGATCTTCCTTTTCTCTCTCTGTCTGTGAGCTCTTCTCTCTACCTCTCCCCCTCCCCTCCCCCCTCCCTCAGGTATCTTCCCAGCTTTACACTCTATTCTTTTCTAATTTAACAGAAGTATCGGACCCCACAATTCTAGGTAGAATCTTGAGGACTGAGCTTTGACAAACTCTATGTGAAGAAAGGAAGGTGGTACAGTCAGACCCAGCAGGAAAGGCCTTTGTACCCTAATTATTCCCTCAACAAATATGTCTAGGTGTTTTATGGGCCCGGTGGGCAGAGGAGGTACAAAGGTGAAGCAGATATAAAGGAACATAACATAGGACGGATGGCTCACCAGATCTCCTTTGAGTCCCTCTCGTACTTAGATCAGGAGATTGGTAAAGCAGATATGAAGGAACATAACACAGGACGGATGGCTCACCAGATCTCCTTAGAGTCCCTCTGGTACTTAGATCAGGAGATTGGAGAGAAGTTAGGCCACTGGCCTCCGTACGTGGGACATCTTTCAGCGCTTTCGACCGTGAAGTCCCTTCATTTAGAATGTAAACAGGGCTTGGAGTAACCATGCATCCTAGAGAGGGGAAAGTGTGTGCAGTGCTGTAAGCCAAAGGCAGTTTTGGTGAGGGTGTCAAAGCACATGACTTTTGGAGAAGGGACCATCAGGGTGAAGACTTGGTTCCTTGAAAGATATAAAAAAGGAACTATGCTGAGAAAGGCATCCTGTGTTGAGGAGGAAAGTAGAAGTCATTTGGTCTCTGCAGCAGGAGGGGACAAAACCATGAAAGCTCTATTTGGGTGGGTTTGGCGTCCTTGGGGAGCCTTCATACCCAAGGGTGTACCTTAGCTTTATAGGGGACGCTACTGTTTTTCTCCAACACACATGGGGTTCATTTTATGTGTTCAGGGGCAGGGGCGGAGCCTCACAGTTTGATTTCTACTATGGCTGTTAGTAGAGTGTTACCTGCATCTTGAGTGGATGGTTAGGATGAGTGCCCCCCATTCGAAGTGCTTGAGACCAGAAGTACTCCAGGTCCTTGCATTTGGAATGAATGTATCTATAGATTTTACCAATTCAACATCCCTCATCCCCAAATCCGATATCCAATGTGTTTCTAAGACTCGTCATTTTCAGAGCACTGAAATGGCTCTCAGAAAGTTCTAGATTTTGTAAACAGGTTCTAACATGGAAACAGACAGTTTCTAACATGGAAACAGACAGTTTGTTAAGCCAAGTTCTGGGCTTTGATTCAGGCTCCATCCTGTGTACTCCCTGCTGTCTGAGGTTAGGTTCTACATCCTAATTGGGATAGCTAGACTCAAGCCATCATCCCTCCTGGTTTCCATACTTCATCTCATGCAATGATATCCCCTGATCTCAATCCAGTTATTCTTTGGGGCTCTTTGATTTCTTTCTTATGTTTATTGACTTTTATTTTGTGTGGTGTATGTGTGTTTATGCCAGAGGGTGTGCCTGTGCATTGTGTGTGCAGGAGCCCGTGGTATGAGAAAAGGCCATTGGAGCCTCTGTAACCGGAGTCATAGGTGGTGGTGAGCCTCTATGTGGGTGCTGTGAATCGAAGCATGGTACTCTGAAAGACCAGGAAGCACCTGTAAGCACTGAGCTGTCTCTCCAGCCTCCAAGGTTCTAAGTCTTAAAAGCATGGAATGTTTATCCTTTCTTTTCCAGTTACCATAGGCAAAAATAAATAAATAAACAAATAACTGGAATATATCCAATGGGTTCTCTCTCTTTGTCTCTCTGTCTCTCTGTCTCTCTCTCTGTCTCTCTGTCTCTCTGTGTGTGTGAAAGAGAGAGAGAGAGAGAGAGAGAGAGAGAGAGAGAGAGAGAGAGAAAAGGTGAGAAGAATAGGTCCACATCAGCCTAAAACTCACAATTGTAGCTCAGGCTATCCAAAGTCTTGAGGGTTAATCCTCCTGCATCAGCCTCCCAGATGGTAAGATCATAGGAGTAAGCCACCATACCTACCATCTTTCCTTTTCAGTTAACCATTTTCCTTTCTATTGGCCACTGATGTCAGAACGACCTTACTCCCTGTACCTGAATCACCAACCTAACTCCCAGCCCTTCCTCATTCCTCCAGTCCGTGCTTGCAATCCCAGTGTCACGCTGTGGGGACACTCTCCTTTCAGTAGGTTTGCTAGATAATCCAGGTTGACTGCCAAGCCTAGAAAACTGAACTGCATTTACTCTGAGCTGCCACCCAAAGCCAGGTGTCACTTCTCAACCTTCTCACTGGGGACAAGGAGTCCTCTCGACCACCTGCTTGCTGTGTGACAGCAACTCCCCAGTGTTAAGTAGCAACCACAGCAGTCTTGGCATGGAAATTGGCCATCAGCATATAAAATCTTTACCAGAACCCAACTTCCTCACTTTCCTGTTAGAATCATCCATGCTGCACATCAGAGTGGTGTGCACAGTGCTGCCTATGTGCATTTGGACCTCAGTGGGATGAGTCAAAGAAGAGAATGAGAAATGGATTTAGACAGGATCAGATGATGCAGGTAGAGAAAAAGACCGAGTTAGTCAATGAAGGGATGCTGTGGGGGAATGCTCTGACTTAAAGCAAGAGTCCTGTCCATCTCAGTCCGTGGAGACCTGACGTAAATGTCAATCAAGCTTGTGGCCTGACAACTGCTTCTGCTGGTTATGCCTGGGGGAGGAGCTTATTAAAGACCCTCCATTAAGCCAGGCTGTCCCCTCAGGAACTTGTCCCAACATCATCACCCTCTCAGAGCACAGTCCCTGGGCTTTACTCTCCCACAGCTGTCCGCCTTCCAGTCAACCTTTTGAAACTTTGCAAATGGCCCTTGCTGCACGTGCCCTGGCCTCACCAGAGGAAACAACCCAGCAGAAGGGCAGGTGGGATCGAGACCACTGAACTAACCATATTCCCAAGCAATTTTTTTTTTAATTTAGGGAGTGTCTCTGCCTTGCTATCCCTGCGGCTCTTTACCCCAGTCTCCCTTCAAGCACTTTTGCAAAGCCTTGGTCTGCTCAGGAATGGGATGCTTTGTGGAGTCTTGCCCTGAGATAGCTGAGCTGGGGAAGGAGGGGAAGGCAGTGTGAGTGGTGGGTAGTGAAGAAGAAGAAGAAGAAGAAGAAGAAGAAGAAGAAGAAGAAGGAGAAGGAGAAGGAGAAGGAGAAGGAGAAGGAGAAGGAGAAGGAGAAGGAGAAGGAGAAGGAGAAGGAGAAGAAGGAGAAGAAGAAGAAGAAGAAGAAGAAGAAGAAGAAGAAGAAGAAGAAGAAGAAGAAGAAGAAGAAGAAGAAGAAGAAGAAGAAGAAGAAGAAGAAGAAGAAAGGAAGAAAGCAAGACAAAAGGGAACACCCTCTGCAATCTTTCTGCTCAAAGCCTTTGTTCAGCCGGCAGGTTATTTGGTGATGTAGACTGGGCATAATAATACACTTTATCTGTTCAGTTTATTATGTGTGTGTGTCATGGGCCTATGTGTATATTACCAACTGTAAAAAATATATATATGTGGCAGCGAGAGAAAGAAAGGTGAATTTTTCTGAGTCAGTGAGACTTGTCTTTGTCTTGGGAAAGCTGGTCTTTTGAACACTCAAATTGTGACCATCCCCTTCACCCAGCCAGTAATACTTTTGAAAAAGCTTTTTTAAGGAATAGAAATAATTTGGTTTTGTTCTTGTTTAGTCTGTTTGCTTTGAGATAAGGTCTCAGTAGCCCAAATGACTTCCAACTCCATGTGTAGCTGAGGGATGACTTTGAACACCTGATCTTCCTGACTCCACCTCCCCTGGGCTGAGATTATAGGCATACCCCACCACACCCAGCTCATAGAAATGGCTGTCAGTTTCCAACTCCAAGAACATGGACAAAGGACAGCACTAAGACTTGATCAGACATCATGAGTCAACTTTATGTTCTAGACCTGCAGCAGGAAGAGGAGATGGGACAAGACTATGGCCAGAATGTTCTAGAAGGATTATACCGCTGCGTGCTCACTTCCTGCAAGTGCAAACGTGCTTCCATTTATGCTTTCTGAAACACGCCCTTCACAAATGAAACATTCATAATGAAGCTTCCTTTGCAGAACAAGGAAAAGATTTGAGGTTAGACAAGTCTGGGTTCAAATCTTGCCTGTGTATCTTGGAATAGTGTGTAGCCTTCTGGGTTTTGGTTAAGGTAGTTTGTGAAATGGAGTCACATTTGTATGTCTTGTGTGGAGTGGGACAGAGTGGATTCAAGACCTTGCACATGGTGGCATGGTAGCTTTGTCACTCACAAGTAGATAACTGGAGAGTGATTTTGCCCCCACTTCTAAGACAACCAACGCTTCCTGACTGTTGCAAAAACCACAGCTGTGGGACAAGGAACATGGTTCTGAGGAAGATTGCCTTTCTCAGACTGTCTTTAGGAAACTGCCATAAAATCTTGCAATGTCCATGAAGGACATGGGATTCTAATAAAACACAGCAAAGCCCAAGAATAGACAAAATAGTTTAGTAATACAATTCTACTAAGAGGGCATGGTGACTTGAGTGAGATGCCCTCTCCCCCGGTCCCAGGCATTTGAGTACTTGCTCCATACTTGGTGGCAATTTGGAGAAGATTAGGAGATGTGGTCTTGGCCTTGATGGAGGAAGTAAGTGTCTTGGGGTGGGCTTTGAGATTTTAAAAGATTCAGGCTGTTTCTATTTAGTTCTCTTGGCTTCTCATTTGTGGTTTGTGATGTGAGCTCTCAATGGCTGCTTCAGACACCTGCCACCACCATGGACCCTAACTCTCTGTCACTATAAACTCCAAATAAACATTTCCTTCAATACATTGTTTTGATTTAGTGTTTTATCATAGAAATAGAAAAGAAACTACGACAAGAGGAATCTTCTTGGTGGCATTCAACTCAGTTCCTAAAAGGAAATGGGGAGATATGAACAGAACATCTTTGGGCTTTCTTTGCTCATGATTTGTAGTAGAATTTAAATCCCTTGATTCGTGAAGGGTGAAGTTTATATCCTTTCAGGGACCATATTAGAAACTTGACTCATCCTTGTGACCAAATTGACACATCAAGAAAAGATGGATTGGGCTCCCATTAGGAGGGGGTACAGTCCATCATGGTGGAGAATGCATGTCAGCAGAAGCAGCTCTCGGCTATGGCAGCCAAAACATGAGGCTGCTTGCTCACATCTCAGTAGATCAAGAAGCAGAGATGGGATAGGAACAGGGACTAGGCTATAAATCCCAACCCTCACCTGAAGTGGCCCACTTTCTAAAGCTTCCTTTAAAACAGTACCGTCAGCTCAAACACAGGAGTTCATGGGCTCATGAAGACAATAATGGGGACCAACATTTACTTCCCAGTCACCAAAGTTGGGCAATTACACCTGTTCCTTCATCCCTTCATTTATTCATTCACTGACTTAGTAAACCTGGAAGTTACACATAGGAAGGGAGAGGAGGGGATGCCTATCCTGGGACCACTCCAAACCTAAACCTCTTATCCTGTGCTCCCCTTGTTGTTTCTGGACATCATCAAAGATAACAGAAAACAGGTAGAAAGGAAATGAGCCTTTCCATTAGGCATTGTAGGAGGTAGTAAGAGAATATGAAAGAAAAGATGAGATACTTTCTGTTTAGCCTACAGTCATTGCTATTTAAGTCCACTTGAGCTACAGAGTATGTATTCATTCGTATACATATAAACACTTTATTAATATTAGATATTAGAAAATGAAATATTAGAATAATTGATATACACCTGCAATATGTTTTGAGTACATTCATGCCCCACTCCTCTCCTTTAACTTCTTCTAGATCCAGCCCCCCCTTCCCCTCTATACCCTCCTAACTTCTTCTTTTTTCTGGAATAACCTACCAAATCCAATTTGTGCTAGCTGTGGCACAATGGCCCATCCCTTGGAGCATGGCCCACTCATCAGAGGCCACACCCTCAAAGAAAACTAACTGTTCTTCTATCATAAGCCAACAACTGTCAATAACTCCTTAGCTAGAGGTGAGCTCATGAAGCTCCTCTCTTTGTATGCAATAACGTTAACTGGCTTGATCTTATGTGTTCAACATCTGTATCATATCCTTGCCTCCAAGGCTCAGGGACCACTGAAGAGGAAGAGATAGAAAGATGGAAGGACACAGAGGACAAGGAAGAGCTGGGAGAAACAGTGTTTTCTGGACATGACAGAACCACTGCACGCACGAGCTTACAGCAGCCGTAGTTGTCCACACAAGAACTGAGCATATTTTTATGATGAGATATTCACCTAGAGTAACAGCTAAGGAAAAGTCATTACTCTTTAATAAATGACTTCCAAAGGCCCTGAAGTTTAAAAGAAGAGTCGTAAGCAGTGTCTACTAATTTCCTCAGCAGAGCCGCAAACATTATTTGGATTATTGTAAGAAGTCAAACCAGGTGATGGTTATCTTCAACTAGAATGTAGAAGAATGTCTTGGATAGAACTGAGCCTTTGTGAAAATATGGTGAATTTGAAGCTCTTCATCTGACATGTCATTTTCATTTTTCAAGAGCATGTACTATGCCAGTCAGCGCTGTATATGTATCCCCAATTGTTCCATGTGAACCTTCAAGTAACTCTATAAAGTAAGCTTTGTTATATCGTTCTCAAGAGGGGAAAACTGGTCTCAATTCTTACAATTCTTAGCTGGGCATGGTGCCGCAGGCCTTTAATCTCAGCATGCAGGAGGCAGAGGCAAAGGCAAACAGATCTCTGTGGGTTCAAGGCCAACCTGGTCTACAAAGTAAGTTCAAGGACAGCCAAGGCTCTTACATAAAGAAACCCTGTCTGAGAAACAAAACAACAAACATACAATTCTCAGAATCTTTTCTACATGTCTATGACCATGTGACTCAAGTTTTGCTCAATCAAATCTAGATCTAAGCCATATTGGTAGCTTTTAGAAAAGTTCTCTTATAATAAATAGGCTGTCTTTTTCTTGCTGCCGAGGGACAGAGGACTTGACAGTGGGTACCATGAGAGACATTGGGAACGGAGGCCACAAAACATGCTGCAAGGTAGCAGGAGCCTAGGTCTCTGTACTCCTGATGGAACATGGCCACCATTCCTGCCCTAGATCGCCTGTATGTGGTCTCTGAAATGAGAGAGAAGCAGGCTGCTGTGTATCTTAAGTCACTGTTATTTGGGGTTACACTGTTCCTGGCAATGGAAGTTAATCCTAATTAACACACAGTCTAAGTGGACTTGAGCCAGGAGTGGTAGGTGATCAGTGGGAAAACAGGTTGGAAGGATATGGAAATCATGGAGAATCTCTCTAGTCAAGTTAAGGCATGTGTCACCGATTTCCTAGGCTTCCAGAGCAGACAGATATAATGAGAGTGGCATTTCTAGCATATTCTGTGCTGTGGAGAATGTCAGGGTCTGGGGAGTTAATGAAGAAAGTGAAGAACAATTTTAAAAAAAAGCAACTCTAACCAACCAGGTATTGCAGGGCAAGGACTGAGTGGTCAAGCGTGGAAGTGGGAAGATTTGAATACTGAATCGGGGTTAAGATACGGAAGCAAAGGTGATTACCACGTCTCCTCGCAGAGAAGTGGTACAGGTACAAAAACCAAGAAATCAAAAGGCTTTTCTTGCTCCTGCCTAGCTGAACTGGAGATCATGGCCGGATAGAGCTACAGCCAAAGTGTATGTCCCTGCATCTAAGATCCCAGCTCAGATGACAAAGACCATGAGGAACAGAGATAGAATTGAGACACAAGGTTACGCGTCTTAAATAATATAATAGGAGCACAGGATGCAACTTGTAAATGACACAAGGAAAACGAAGCAGCACAGACTGGGAAGTGGTGAGCAGACAGACAGACACAAACAGACACATAGATATAGGGACACAGGAACACAGAGAGCAAGCAGTTAGCATCTTTCCATCAACAGTGAGCATACCAGAAAAAAAAGAAAGAAAGAAAGAAAGAAAGAGAGAAAGAAAGAAAGAGAGGAAGAAAGAAAGAGAGAGAGAAAGAAGATAGAACAAAAGACAGAGAAAAAAATCAGGAAAGATTAAATAAACTTGACAACAAAAAAGTGACATGTGGTTAACCTCCAAGGGAAAGTCCTTGGAGAGCAGCTTCCACAGAGCTGAGACTCATGAAGTCTGAGCCTCTTGCAAGAAGAGGACATTTGAGAAACGCATTTACCCATTGGAACATCACAAAAGGAGCGAGAGGGCCAGGAAGATGGCTCAGCCAGTAAAGTGCCTGCATTGTAAACATAAGGTCACAGTTTGATTCCAAGAACCTATACTAGAAAAAAAGCTCAGCATAGTGGGATGTGCATCCCAGTGTTGGGAGATCCAGTAGTCCTGTGGCCAGACAGACTAGCCAAACTGGTGATCCCCAGGTCCCAGTGAGAGCAAGGTAGAGAGTACCTGAGAGATGACACCTGAGGTTGCCCTCTGGCCTCCATACATGTGCTTACATACACACACACACACACACAACCAATATGAAAGAACAATAATGCCAGTCCTCACTGGCATCAGAGAACCCCAAACTGGTTAGTTAGCAATGTACAAATAGGGGGAAAGTTACTCCTCCATGCCTTGGTATCTTCAGGTATCCAATGAAAATATCAACAATCACATGGACATTAACAGAAAAATAAATTAAGATACAAAACATACATAGCAAAGAGCAGGTGGGTAGGCAGCGACCCAGCACACATCTCCGACCCAGCACACATCTCCGACCCAGCACACATCTCCGACCCAGCACACATCTCCGACCCAGCACACATCTATGACCCAGCACACATCTCCGACCCAGCACACATCTATGATCCAACATGCATCTACTTACCTCTGTTGCCTTTGGATTGTTTTTCCTATTTGTAAGTTACGTTTTTCTGCCTAGCAAACATCATTTAAGCCAGTGTCCATGCTTAGGGACATCAGATGGGAGCTCCTTAGAATCATGTCACAACCCTAAGTCTCAGTCCCTTGATGACTTGCAAGATCTCAGAACTCCCAGAAGTGCTGTAGAACTGTCACCATCAGGGAGGAGAGAGCTCTTAGAAATGGAGCATCCTATGGGCTAGGTAAGAAGAGCTCCCAAGGTGATGTCAAGCTATGCACTGAACCAATACTGCCATCTTTTCATCCATCCATCTATCCATCCTATGGAGGGAGCACATTTCACATAGTGTGGAAGGGGTCAGGAGTTTGGAGAGTTCACAGCTGGAATTCACTATAGAACTCACACCATGGAGAGGGACAGTTGAACTTGCTGGTGTCTAGAACCTATGATCTACCACCAGTCCTTAACCTTCTTCTGGTTGGCTGTCTTAATGCCAGGAAGTTTCCCTCACTCTGAGCTGCCTCCATAGATGCTCAGCAAAGAGAAGAGGAGCCTGAGTGTTCTTAGGCAAAGCTAAGAGCTGAGGCGGGATGGTCCCAGGATATTGGTGCCCATGTTGAAGAACTAACCTTCTCCAAAAACCATAAAGGCAGAGGGATGGACGGTGGTCCACGTCCTACAAACAAGCCCCACAGAAGGCCTTTCACATGGCAGCATTCAGAGGTGAGACAGGGACAAGATCCATGGTACCAACACTCTACAGTCTTGCAAAATCTGATGCATCCTATATCCTGCCCAATCCTCTCCGACCACTTAGAGTCCCTGCTTCATAGAGACAGACTCCAGTCTTCACACCACAGTGCTGATGGAGAGAGCCAGCCCACTGCCACCCCAAGGGACTCCACCCAAACCAGGCACCCCAGAGAAGCTTTTCTGCAGAGTTCGCTCTGACTGCTACCTCTCTAAATGAAGTCAGCTAAAGATGAAAGACCCAGGCAATCCTTGTAGTCCAGGCTTACGCATAATTACGCATTCATCAGTTGGAGCTCTAATTATCCAGACGTGAAGGTACCATTAGTGTTTCAGGGGAAAAACTGGCTTCATCAAAATGTATTTTTTTTTTTTTGACTCATATCCAGTGACAACTAACTGTTATCCTCAAAAGGGCTTAGGAGACAGACTCCAACCTAAACCAAAAAACACTCTAATCCCCCAAATGGTGGTAGCACAGTGTAAACTTGTTTTCATGGAAGATGAGCCCAGAAGAGCTTTGGGGACAGGGATATACTTCCTTGAATAAGGTAGGAAGAACCTCAAGGACAGACACCTTGGACTGCATATGAGGGTGCTATAAAACTTTGGAGCTGCTATGTGAGTGGTACCTTGTG
Organism: Mastomys coucha; assembly: GCF_008632895.1. Taxonomy (NCBI): domain Eukaryota; kingdom Metazoa; phylum Chordata; class Mammalia; order Rodentia; family Muridae; genus Mastomys; species Mastomys coucha. The sequence goes on from NW_022196911.1 coordinate 109,230,991, forward strand.
GCTTCCTGGCATGAAATCAGACTGTTTTTCTGTGACTCCCAGGTGGCTCTGAGGCATATGAAGACATGACATATTGTTGTAGATGTCCTTGCTCCTCCGCACCTCCAACTTCTGCAGGACAGCATCCCTGCTGCCAAACTGAAGAGCTGGTATTTTGGATTCGACTCCTGTTTATGTGTCTGATCAAAACTAAGCTGGAGGCAGAGATGCGGATGAGCAAGGCATACTATTTATGTTTTTAACTTCTAGAAAGAGAAATAGACTTCTCCCTTCCAGGCTCCCTTTAAAAGGTAAACATAATTGAATGGGGGCAAAGTGGGTCAGAAGTAAAAGACCATAAAACACACAGAGTCAAATTGGAGTGATTAATAAAGCTGAGGGAGGCACAGTATCCCCTAGTATGGTGTGAGATGCGACAGACAGGTCAGGGCAATCTACCTCCCGCATAAGGGCCTAAGGGCTGGGACAAGCCACAACAGAACAAACCATTTCACAATGAGACTAGGAGCCTAGCAAGAAAGAAACCTCAAGAAGGGGGAACCTGGGCTGAGAGGGAATCAAACAAGGAGAGAAATTCCTTGGGTAGTGAGGTGGTGGGTGTGGTGGGGTGTCAGACTGCCATCTGATCACACCCACGGGATGGGATTTGCAGCCATAAATGCCAGGCTTCCAAGTCAGGGGTTTAGATAATTAACCAAAGTTTGGAGATCTGAGGGTAGATTTGGCTCTTCGTTCCAATGGTGTACTCACTCGAAAGGTATATTTGGATGCAACATGTTCTCATTGGCCCTCGCCTTTCTCCACTGTGAGATGGGAACCATCTGCACTGACTCCAGAGAGTTGCGAAGATGAAAGGAGACTGCGCAGGTATGCCTTAGCACGATGCCTGCTACGTCTTATCCGTGATAATGACAGATATTATGTTATATGTGTTATAAGGCTGTATATGGCTTTTCTCCCAGCGTATTCCCACCATTCTCCTCTTGAGCTCGACCTTCATCTATGAAGATAGAGTGCAGATGTGACTTCATAAGCATCCTGCCTTGCTCTCAAGCTCGGTTTACTTACCCCAGTCTGCTCATTCATACAAGACATTGATCACCCTCCGCATCCTAGACATAGTTAGCAGACCAGCTGTGTGTGTTAGTGGTACCACAGGGGAAGAGCATAGAGCATTCAGAACAAGCTGAAAGTTTACATAGAGCCAGGTAAGTGTATTCTCCTGCCACATGCTATTGCCTTGTTGCCATCCCGGTTCTGAAGAAACGCAAGAAGCCAACCCTCTGGGCCTCCTGGAAGTAACTCTGAGAGAGAACTCTAGCACAAGGTGAGCTGTTCGGATTTCACCTCCAGCCCATGGAGCACTCAGTTCCTGCCTGTCTTGTCCTCAGATGAGGGAGAGGCACAAGGCCAAGGAAGCCAGTTGCAGTCATTTCTCAAACGTCTTTTAAGAGCATGATGCTATGTGTTCCGCATCCCAAACTAGACTGTCCATCATCCTGACTCACATCCTTTCACCCAGTGATGATGTAATGGGGAGGCAACTGAACCAATTCAATTTCACCTCCTATTCACCACCGCAGGTATGGCAATAAAGGCCTCAAGATCAATGCCCAGAGGCTGACAAATTCTTGGTGGCCTTTGTCAGTCACTGCCAACAGAATAAGGAGCCTTATAGAAGTACTGAGATGTGGGCATTAATATGATTATTAAGGCTCTGAGGCCAAAACCCCTGTTATAGGACTACAAGGTAGCTCTGTTGAGGAAGAGGCTGCATGGAAAGCATGAGGACCTGAATTCAACCCCAAGAATCCACGTGAAAAAGGCAGAGTGTGGGGTGTACACTTGCGATCCCAGTACCAGGGAAGCAGAGACAGGCAGATCTCAGAGGCTCATATTGGCCAGTCAGCCTAGCCTACTTGGAGAGTTCTAAGCTAACGAGAGACCTTTTAAAATAAGCTTGATATTTCTTGAAAAACAGCACCCAGGCCTTTACATATACCAGCATACACACATACACCCCCCATACATGGGCAGGTCCAGGCCTCTACATATACCAACATACACATATACACACCTATACATGGGCAGGTCCAAGCCTCTACATATACCAACATACACACATATACCCCCATACATGGGCAGGTCCAGGTCTCTACATATACCAACATACACACATACACCCCCACACATGACCAGGTCCAGGCCTCTACATATACCAACATACACTCATACACCCCCACACATGACCAGGTCCAGGGAAACAGCAGGAGACAGCACAATCCACAAAGGCTAGAGACCATGAAGGCCATCTTCTCCCTGCATGGAAGAAAAAGAACACGGATGCAGACTGATGCCTCTATGTAACAGCTGTGAGCTCTGATGGACAGGCACATACAACCCAAGGTCACCCTTCGAAGCAAAGCTGGGCTGGAAGAGTTCCCCTCAACTCCTGTTCTCCCTTCAGTCCCACTCATGAACCAACCTGGAAGGATACTGGCAGTGTAAAGATGTTAGTAGGACGTTCCCTACGGCCTCACCCTCACACTAGGTAGAAAGGGAGTCTGTGGAAAAGCAAAGCGAAAGTGCTCAGCTCGTTGGCTTATGGTACACAGAACTGGGCCAATGGCTGACAACTACAGACCCCTAGGAACTCCTTTTCCAGAAGGACTTAGCATGCAGATGATACAACTAGAAGAAAATTTGACTGTCAATAAAATTGGCTCTATACCCACGTGTATTCGTAAGGGTTCCTGAGGGGAACAGAATTAATAGAATGAACAGACAATAAAAAGTATAAAAAGTATAAAAAGTGTATATATGTGTGTGTATATATATATGGCTTACAGAACACAGTCTAAGCTGTCCAACAATGGCTGGCTTCATGCTCGAGAGGCAAAGAACCTGATGCCTGCTCAATCCATGAATTGGCATGGCACACTGGTCCCAGAGTGGTGTTGAAGGCCTGGAGGAGTCCTAAAGAACTCAGTGTTCAGTCCATATTAGAATCCCAAAGAAGATAAGTTTGGATACCATGAAAGGAATATAGTAGCCATGGCAGCAGCAACATGGTAGATGAGCTTGCCAGCAAGACATGAAGGATGTTGAAGCAACAAAAGTGAAAACAGAAACTGCTTTCTTCAGACCCCCCCTTTTATCTGGGTTGCTGTCTACATTGAGGGCGGATCATCCTACTTCAAATAAAGTAATAAAGTCCCTCCCTGTAGCTTATCGAAAGCCAACAACCTAAGATAATGGCCGCAGCATTTTTGGTAGCATCTTTCATCGGGTACAGTGGAGGAATGAGCAAGAAACCTTGCAGCCAACAGTATTATCACATAAACAAGGGGTTTGGGCTAGACACACAGGTCCAGAAGTTCAGAGGAACAAATACCTGCAAACTTCAGGTCTGTTTCAATACAACCTGAACAAATTTAGCTCTCTGCACGGTCCATGAGAACCAACACGTTTGTGTGCACGTGAATCCAGAACGTGAAGGCCTCAGAACTTGATCAGAAATGCCCACAGAATGATAAACTGGGCCACAAACTTCTCCTTTTGCCCATCAGTCCCCTCCATTTTGAGTATGGCTAGGAGCTCCTTCTAACTGTGATGGGAAAGAACTTCCTAGTTATCCCATGAGAGACTCAGGGATATCAACCCATTGATACGTGTGTTTTGTATGTGCTGTGTTTGGAAAGGCTCACCTAGAAGTGGTATTCTAGTTCAGCAGTTCTCAACCTGAGGGTTGGGACTCCTTTTGTGTGTGGGGGGGGATGTGGAATCAAAAGACCCTTTCACAGGGGTCTCTTAAGACCACCAGAAAACACAGATATTTATATTACAATTCATAACAGTACAGTTACGAAGTAGCAACAAAAATAATTTTACGGTTGGGGGTCACCACAGCATGAAGAATTGTACCAAAGGCAGCAGCCTTAGGAAGGTTGTGAACCTCTGTGCTGGGCCCTTCTTACTCCACCCCCTACCACCCTCCCAGACTGTAGTGCAACCCTAAGCCCAAATAAATCCTCGCTACAGAGTCAGAAATCACTCTGCTGTGATTCAGTTCCCTCCTCTCAGAAGATCACACTGGATCCCTAGCACTAACCCAGGCCCCAGCAAAGGCTTTCATTAATCTCCCAAGCTGATAAGCCTCTTCGGGAGCCAGCAAGATGTGTTTACAAACTTGACTCAATTATATTTCACTTATAACATTGTCAAAGCCATCCCTGAGCCACCCAAGACATACCCCCAGAGGAGCTTGTTTGTTACCATTGGCTCCTTTTGCTCCTGGCTTCCACTCCTGCTGGCCCTCTATAAACATCTCCACACCTGGCTATAAACCACAACCCACTGTATCTCCGGGAGGAAAAACAGCGGTGCGTTGCAAAAATCTTGGCATCCTTTGAAAAATCCCCTGTAGCATTTACTCATTCCCAAATCATTTCATTTAAGACTCATCTAATGGGACAAACAAAGGAGCTGAAAGAATTCCCTCTTAAAGTCCACATCAGGCAACCCCAGAACCTATCACTGCCACAGAGGGTGATGATTTGGCCTCCTTTGGGGTTTCCCGGGGAGACTGTCCTGCCTTCTGATAGCCCAGCTTGTTCAACACTCTGCCCCTGAGTCTATCAAGGCACTTGTCCTTGTCCTAATTTGCTTGCTGTTGCTCTGATAAAACATTGACTTAGAGCAGCTTCAGGGAAGAGAGGTTTATTCGGCTTACATGTTATTGGCCATCAATCAAGGGAAGCCCAGATGCACTCAAGACAGAAACCTGGAGGCAGGGATCGAAGCAGAGACCCTGGAGGAACGCTGCTACCTAGCTTGCTCTCTACAGCTTGCTCACTCAGCCTGCTTTCTCATACAACCCAGGACTGCCTGCCAAAGGCTGGCACTGCCTGCCATGGATTGGGGCCCGCCCACTTCACTCATTAATGGAGAAAATTCCCCCCTCCCCCGACATGCCCACAGGCCAATCTGATGGAGGCAATTCCTCAATTGAGGCTCCCTCTTCCCAGGTGTTTCCAGTTTGTGTCAAGTCGACAAAAGCTAGCCAGCACAGCCCTATTCCCCTTTTTCTTAAAGGCCTGGCTGCGAAGTGCTTTTCTGAAAGTAAGAGAACTACACTTCAGCCTCAGAAGCCGATTCAAGCATAAGCTCGCATTCCTAAATGGATGCTTCAAGCTTCATGAAGCCCTTCCTGTCAGACCTCTAATTATAAACATTTCTGCAAAAAAAAAAAAAAAATGGGGGGGCTTCATATTCACTTCTCAGTTCCTTTTCTAGGGGAACAATAGAGAAGCCACTCAGTGATTCTCCTTCAACTCTTGACTTCTTAGGACATCATGCTTTGATAATGGTCAAAGCCAGAAACAGTCCTGGTTGGGAAAATGGACATTCTCCTTTCCACTGCTTGTCATTTCCTATGGTCTCAGTGGTTTTCTGGTTCCTTTTCTGCCACAAAAGCAACTTGGGGAAGGAAAGAGTTTATTTAGCTTACAACTCCAGGTAACGGTCCGTCGTCACTGAGGGGATGTCAAGGCAGCAACATCACATTTATAGTTAAGAGCAGAGGGAAATCGGTGCAGACACAGTATCTGCTTGCTTGCTAGTGTATTCTAGCTAGCTTTTACACAGCTCTCTGTCTCACACACCCCAGAACATATACACTCCCTCTGCCTAGGGAATGGTGCCACCCGTATGGTCTGAACCTTCCCAATTCAATTAACAATTATGACATTCTCCCCTAGATTTGCCCACAGGCCAACTTGACCTAGGTAATTCCTCAGTGGATCCCAGGTGATTCTAGGATATAGGTGAGATGACACTTATAGTTAACCATTGAACTCAGTTTCCATTTTTTGTGGAATAAAGTTGATCATGTAGTCTGTGTCCTTAGGAGGCTACAGGGGTGAAAAGGCTTCCATAAAACCTTGAGTCTGACAGATGGTAATTTTCAATAAATACTAAAAACAAGCAAACAGGGAGGGAATGTGCTCTCATCCCGATACCTTCTCTCTCTTCTCAATCCCTAAAACTAGTTAAAATAAACACTCGAGTGGTTTGTGTACAGGCAGAGATGGGAAGCCCTCCATCCAGCAGGCGTGTTAAATGAAATGGTCCATTTCAACTTGATGATAGAGATGCAGAAAAGGGTGGGAAGCCAGAAGGGACCACCCGCAGGCCTGGGTGACCTAGGGGCTGGGATGAGAGGATGGGAGGGAAGGTGGTTGAGTACCAGCTCAGCAGCTCTGTGATAATCAGATGAGATCTGGCTCCAGGGCCTTCAACCAGTGGGACGCTGACTCAGCCGATGAAAAATGGTAAAAGCTAATAGGAAAAAATGAATCCCACCAGGCAGCTGCCTTCTCTTGCACCCTGGCTGCAAGGCTGAAAGAATCCTGGGCTTCCAATAAATATGAACTAATAATCAACTATAAAAGCGAGGAAATCATTGTTCTCCCAGGCTGGCTACCTGCCAGGCTGCTTCTCAGAGAGTGATGAGCAGCTTTTTTATCTGCCAGTGGATCTACCCTCTGCCCAGAGAAACGATCAGGGACTGGATCCAGCTGGCCTTCCACAGCAGTGTTTGCTTGGACGAAGTTCTCCCTCTTCCAGCACCGGCCTTACAGTGTACCGCAGAGAGCCTCACCCTGGCTTTCTTCTTCGTCGTCTTTTTCTTTTTTAATAAGCAACTTAATTTACTCCAGTTTCCCAAGAGACTGAAGTCAAAAGGTTCCACAATGCCAAGAGAAAAGTTGAATTTAAATCACTGAGAGCCCAGGAGAGGCCAGAGGAGAAATGCCACTGGTTCCCTAAAGATTAAGAGTCCTGTAAGTCCCAAACTGACTCCATCCTGGAGTCAGAAGGTCCTCTGGGGTCTGAAGCAGAGTTCTTGTGTCATTGCCTAGTGTCCCTGGAGCTGTCTTCCGGTCAGCTCCCATGACTACCTCCCAAGGAGCTTGCTGACATACCCTGAATATCAAATCGGGCTTTAGTGTCAGAGTTGGCAACGATTAAACAAATGTTGGAGTTCTCAAATGATAGGATTCCAAAATGCTCTGAAGGCAATTTTAGATGTTATTGGTGCCGCAGAAGCTTCTAGAAGGTGAGAAACAGAAGTATTTCCGACAAGGACGTAAGAAATATAATCAAAGTTGTGATAGAGATGGAGAAAGGGGGTATGCACACATCTCAAATATGCTAAGTGGACCTCAAAGGGGACACTGGTGATGCCAAAGCCCTTTGGGGCTGATGCTGACTCTTGCCAAGGCCGGGCCTGTTTTCATTGTCCTGTGTTATGGTGGACACTCTTATTTTTTTTCCAAACTGATCTGAGGCAAGAGAGCCTGAGTTGCAGAATAACTTGATGGAGTGGTGAGTTTCAGAAGAGAAACACCAGGATTTCCTGTGACAATTTTTTTTAACATATTTAAAATTAATCAGCTTCAAAGATTTGCTAGCCATGTGGCTGTCTAGACCCTTGTCTGTTGTCAGTGTAAGACACATGCTTGTGGAAGTTACTGCTTGTTAGATGTTCTACCCTTGGAGAACAGTCATTCCAATATAAGAATCAAATTCTTATCCCATAAACTCTTGGACTGAACATTGATTGATTGGTAGCTGGCTCCATCAGATTCCATGAGTTACAACTTACAGGTCCCATCCCCAGCACCCAGCCTTGTGTGGCCTACCAAACCCTGGCAAGTAGATCTTGCTTAAACTGCCCACTGTCTCTAAAAAGATGAGCTCTAGTCTAGGGAGATGGTTCAGTACGTAAAGAGCTTGCAGGCAAGCAGAAGGACCCGAGTTCAATCACCAGTATGCATGTAAAAAGCCAGGCATGCTGGTGATCATGAGCTTATAATCCTAGCACTTAGGAGACAGAGACAGACAGATCCCTGGGGCTTTCTTGCCAGCCATCCTGATCTACTAGGTAAGTGCCAGCTTAACTAAGGGGAGGCCTGTTTCAGAATATAAAGTAGACAGTTCGTGAGGGGAAGGCATTCAAGGTTTATATCAGTCCTCGTGCACTTACACACATGTACACACATACATATGCACCTGCATAAATATGAACCCCCAGAAACACACACAATTAATTAATAATTAATTAATTAAAAGACGAGCTCTGAAGATCCCTTCCATAGGCAAGCCCCTGGAGTTCATCGTTAGACCTTAGAAGGGGTAAGAAGTAAATCTACCTCCTGTCTCTGCTCTGGCTGCTGGAAAAGAGGCTCACTTTGGTTTAACAAGATGTTCCTGGAATGGAATCACTGGGTGCTGGGTAGACAGTGACTCGAATTCCAGCTATACGGATACAGAACATTTGGCCATCAGTGGCTACAACTGCCACCTAGGGGATGCAGGCCACTCAGAGCCTGAGTGGGGAATGTAGACATACAATTGAAAGTCACCATCAGTACCCATCATTCTGATGTAGATACACACACATGTACATGTGCATGCATGCATGCACACGCGCACACGCGCACACACACACACACACACACACACACATTTTCCCAAGAGCACACATTTCTATCCTGATATCTTAGCCAAGTCTTCACAATTCAGGACACTAATCATACCCCAAAGCAATGCATCTTTAAAGGGGGCGGGGCATGCATTAATCTGGGCAATTGCTCATTGTTCTACAAGAGTGTTAAGAGCAGGAGGTATCCCATAATATCCACTGCAGGACCACTGAACCAATTTGCCTAAACGTTGCCATGGTGATATAAACATAGGTCAGTTTTCACTGTAAATAACAACCACCAACTTGACAGAGAATACCTATTTGGTCAAAGTTAGGTACTAGCCAGGGAGCATGGGTGTACAGTATGGTCAGATGGAAACCCAGCAGTCCTTCCTCTTCATGGGAATGCTTTAGATTGGGTGGGGAGGGCTCTCTCTCTCTCTCTCTCTCTCTCTCTCTCTCTCTCTCTCTCTCTCTGCCTCTCCCTCTTTATCCCCCTCCTCCTCCTTCCCCTTCCCCCTCCTTCCCCCTCCCCTCCCCCCTCTGCCTCTCATTCTTTTTATGTGTTCATTCCTTAGCTTTAGAAGGAGAGAATAAGGAAGATGAAGAGCTCTGAGACCCTGGAGAGAGCACATGTGCCAGCCCCACCACTCACAGGACTTAGGGCAGGGAGAAGTCAGAAAAAGGCTTATCCTGGCCCACAAGTCAGATCCTCCCTGTCCATGGAGCAAGGACTCCATAAAAGAGTTGTAGGATAACCCAGAAGGAAAAACCAGGACCCCATCTCACCCCAAATGGGAAATGATGTATGTAGTTGCCCAGAGTGAGTGGGAGTCATCTCAGGCTTAGTGTCCTCACCCGCAGACCAGAGCACTTGTGCCGACCATGGTTCCTATCACTTCGGGAACCAGTAGGCTTCACACAGAAGGCATTCTTTCTGCCTGTCCTGTGTGGAAGAACACAGGGACTTGAACTAATGAATAAATGAGCAAATTAATGAGTGAACAACTCAATGCTTCTACATATGGGAGACTGTATCTCTAAGTTCCCTGTTCCCAGCCTAGAGCCAAGCTTCTTTCAAGCCCCAGTAGCCATCCAACTCTAGGGAGATGGAGACTGAACAAGGAACTACTACCCTAACCCACGTAGGCACATCAATAAGCAACAGACCAATTTGTAGGGTCAAGGGTATGGAGAAAATGAATTGACAACTGGGAACTGGGGGAATAGAGAGAGCATTTGAATATTTGAGAATAAGGACACAACCTTATATGATGTAGTTCCCCCTGGTCCCATTTTGGAGCAAGAAGACTCATTTGAAAGATTATCTCTTTGGACCAGCAGTGTGTTCTGTGGCCTGACTTGGAGCCAAGTGAATTAGTATTTAGGGATACTGCATCAATAAGAGCAACCTTACTTTAATGAACTTGGTTAAGTCACCAGTTGCCTGTCATGTCACACTGCCACACATCCCTGTGCAACCCCTACAGGGCTGCTCATCTCGGAATAACAGAAGCACCTTTGAGAAACCTAGGGCATCCATGGAGAGAATGGTTTCTTATAGGAATAGATAAACTCAACTTTTGGAAATGAGCTTGCTGCTTCTTGTACTTTTGTCTTAAACCCTGTTGGCTGACAGACAGCTCAGTGTGTCCCTCGGTGACACCCATGATGCGTTTGGCTAGCTCTTGGCCTCCAGTCCTACTTGTAACTTGAAGCGAGGATAGATGGCCAGAGCCAGACAGCAAGGAGCCTGTAGGCTTAATGGGAGCCTCCCACCTCGACTTGACACCCCAGGGTGTTGAGGTGAAAGTGAAGTACTGCAATTTTGCAGAGCTCTGCCTCCAAGAGCCTTCTCAAAGCTGAGGAGAAGGCCAAACCCAGGATTGACTTTTGGAACCTTTGGGAAGCATGCAGATAAGTGCCCACAGCCTGATGTTCCCAGGAAAGGCGAGGTGTTTGATCAAGTACGCGGTGAAAGGCAGGTTCTTAGCACTTTGTGGGACTTAAGGGAAAAGCAAACAAACACTTGGCACATAGTTAGAACTTAGTAAGCCTTGCTGAAGTAAACCACTGTCACCTGCTTCTTCCCCCTTTCTGCCTTATCATTATACCAAAGAAATTAGTCAGAGTGGTGTGTCAATGGAGCAATAACCTTGGCTTGACTTTGAAATCTATATTAGAATTACATTGAGTGGATCTGGTTTTATAAATCAGGTTGGTTCAGGAAATAGATTCGAGAAATCACATCAGGAGAGATGGCTCAACCATTAAGAACATTTGCCATTCTTATAGAAGACCCAAGTTCAGCACCACATCAGGGTCTGGCAGTTCACAAATGCATTTAACTCCAGCTCCAAGGGATTCAATACCTTCTTCTGGGTTCCATAGGCACCCACACACATACCATGCACACGGGCGCGCGCGCGCGCGCGCGCGCACACACACACACACACACACACACACTCACACAGAGACATATAAATAGAAATGAAAAGTTTTAAACAGAAATCACATCAATGGTTAGAAGTGAAGGGAGTCCAGAAGTGGGCAAGTGGTGTGTTCCAAGTTGAGGTGTATGAATGAGGTGAGGCTCATGAAGCTACCCCATTATCCATTCTGTGAAAGGGATGTGCTATATCAGTAAAAGAGCTGGACCTGCTGAGCTGGCCATTCCAAGATGATTCAGTCAAGGAGTCGAGTTTGCAGTGGGCTCCAAATGTCTGGAGCCCCCCAAGTCTAGCCTTGAAAATAGCTAAATGCAAATGTCATTAACCTTCCTCTTGGAGGAGTCGAGGGTCTTAGACCTGACACTTTCTGACTCTGCCCAGGCAGAGTAGACTCCAGGGCTGTAGACATATCCTCGCGTGCACTAAGGAACTGCATACAATCACAAGTGTGAATTTATGTTCAGACTTAAGTTTCAAAGTCTGAAAGCTGCTCTCCTGAATTCTCTGCTATTGAAATCATCAGAGCCAGGCTTGCTTTGCTAATACTGTAGGAGTGTGGTTTGAGCACTCAGGAGGCCTCAGTGCTGCCTGCCATATGCTGAGTACCTTAGATATGTTGCTGCCTTCGGCTGGGAGTCCTGTTATCAAGATACAGCTTGCTGTCCAATAATGGTGCTATTACATGCTGGAGACAACCAGGACGAAGACTCTGCCACACCTCAGCCAAGAACTTCCAAACCATGCAATCGGTGCCAGGATAGGAACACACTAACCTGGCAGAGGGGATGTCCAGGGAATTCTTCTTATTCTCAGATCCATTCATATTACAAGGAGAAAAGTGAGTGACTGAATAGGAATTGTCAAGTTAAAAATAATATGTTGGGTATATACATATACATATATTTTTTGAACAGTAAGTGGCTGAGGTGTAAACAGCTCAGTGGTAGAATGTGTGCCTAGCACATGTTAAGGCCCTGGGTTTAATCCCAGCACCATATATACACAAAGAAATTATCTGAACAAACACTTACATAGAACATATTCTGTCTCAGGCATTTTTTTCAAGTAGTTGACAAATTCCTAGTTACTTAATCCTGATAATCACTGATATTGATTTGATTACCATTTTACAGATAAGGAACCATGCCCCCAGTTAGATCAGTGGGTGGTTGGCAAGTCTGCTCTACTTCACCATCCAGGTGCCTCCAACTACTCTAAAGCAGAAGGAATCAACAGGGACTCTAGGCAGATAACTGAAGGAAGTCCTCACTGTGGTACCCACACCGGGTGGAGGTACCCATACCTCTCAGAAAGTGCCTTCTAATCCTCCTGGAAGATGCTTACCTCAATCAACAATAATGACAACATTAAACACCAGTGATAATACAATCACCAGTAATACTCCATCATCCATCCATACACAGGTTAAACCAGCAAAATAATTAAAAGCAACATGTCAACATGAGCTAAAAAGAATTGCCGAGACTACGTTTTAACTTAAGAAGCAAGAAAAGAGCATTTGACCAGATGTCTGCAGCACCTCCCCTCAAGGTAACTTAGCAACCATAAAAAAAAGTTCTCAGACCTTTCTCAGGGGCCCTGATCCTACTGAGGACTCTTGTTTTAGTGACCAACTCCAGGAGCCCACATGGCATCATACCTGATAGGCACATGCAGAGCACAGGACAGCTGGGAGAAACCTGAGAAGACCAAAGCCAGATGGGCCTTCTCTGAGTTAGAATTCTGACTCTTTACCTTTGAAACCTGGGACATTAAATGCCAAGCCTTCCATTGATCCAGATAAAATATGGATTCTAATATCAACTTCAAGAATCATAGAGCTAAGTGTGTAGCTTACTTAAGTAGGGTACTTTCCTAACATTCATGTGTCTGGGCTTGCTCTCCAACAACACACACACACACACACACACACACACACACACACACACACACACACACCCTAATGTGCACACAACAGAGGGCAAATATGAATGCTTCCCCTACCTCTAAAAAGGAAATCAAGGGCATGTCCATTGGTTTCACTAGCAGTGAGATGGCTGAATGTTCCTTGGAACCTATTCTTCTTTTCTTGTCTGTCAGAGTTATAGAAAAATAACCAGTGAGTTCATCTGGTGTGGATGTGTCCCACTCAATCTTATAGGCATATTTCAGAAAAAAATACTGATTGTTTCTCTGCTGTGTTTTCAATCTTTACTTTTATGACAAAGACTTGACCTACTGAGATCCTCAAAATCTTTGTTTCCAGATCTGAACTGTTCTCCTTTCTTGTTTTGGTTTGTTTTTTGTTATTATTATTTATTAACTTATTTATTTTGAAACTAGGTCTCACACTGTTGCCTAGTCTGGTCTGGAATTCTCTGGAGAGCCAATTTTAGCCTCTAACTCATGGCAATCCTTCTGTTTCCATATCCTTAGGGCTTGAATATCAGACATGAGCCCCACCCCCCCACACACACACACAAGCCCTTTCTACTTTAAGTCCAAAGTGGTCTCTGACAGACTTAAAGAGACACAGAAAGAAGTCAGCACCCACACACCACATTGTGTGTTGCTCACACTGCTAACAGTCCTTTTTATAGGTCAGGGGTCAACAAACTTTGATGTCAAGAGCCGGTAAGTAAATATTTTAGGCTTTTAAGCCACATCACTCAGCTCAACCGCTGTAGGTCAGAGCAACCACAATCACGTCAATGAGCAGGTGTGGCTGTGTCCCAGGATTTTCATTGTGGGGGTGTTAGAGATGGGACCCAGGGCCCTGCACCTGCCACATAATGCAAGCACACTCAACACTGAGCTATGGCTGCAGCCTCTCCTAATAGTTTGTGAGACCCCCTGGTCTGAGATGAAGCGTTCTCAAAGTCAAGACCTATGTGTTACTAATGTTTGTATCTCCAGCTTCCAATTTAGACCTTGGTGCATCGTGTTATTTAAATGATTAAGAGATGAATGGGAGGCACGGTCTTAGCTCAGTAGTAATGTGATTGGCTAGGAAAACTCTCACAAATCCCACAAAACCCCTCCCTGCTACCCAGCATCTCACGGTTGCTGAGCGATGAGACACTACCGCCCTCCACCCCCACTTAGGTTATTCAATTCCAGGGAGCTAGCCCTTAACACATTCAAGTAACACTGAATGGACTCAGAAGAATGGATCTACATATACATGTGTGTATGATATACATATGTACATACATTTACATCAAGAATAATTACAAAAAAGGAGGTCGTGAATTTGAGAAGGGGTGGAGGGACAGGAGAAGAATTGTGAGGGAAGAGTGGAAATTATATAAATACAACTCTCATGTATAAAATACTATATATATATATATATATACATATATATATGTATATATATATATTTATATCCCAACCCATGGTTAATATTGCTCACTGTTAAAGTTAAATCCATAAGAAAAAAAGACAAACAGTGAAAAATAAAAACCTGTGCTAAATCATTAAACAAAGACTCATCTAGAACAAAAGAGGCACAGAAGCCCGATTTTTTCTGGAGATCTGCATCATGGTTGTACAGTTTCATAGAAAATGCAAGGTGCCCTGCTTGATTGGAAATTCAGGAACCCAATAAGTATTTAATGTGACCGTATTCCAGGTAATTGCTAGGACACTGTCTTAGTTAGGGTTTTATTGGTGTGAGCAGACACCATGACCAAGGCAAGTCTTATAAGGAAAACATTTAATTGGGGCTAGCTTCCAGGTTCAGAGATTCAGTCCATCATCATCAAGGTGGGAACATGGCGGCATCCAGGCAGGCATGGTGCAGGAGGAGCTGAGAGTTCTACATCTTCATCTGAAGGCTGCTAGCAGAATACTGGCTTCCAGGTGGCTAGGATGAGGGTCTTAAAGCCCACACCCACAGTGACACACCTGCTCCAACAAACCCACACCTACTCCAACAGGGCCACACCTTCTAGTAGTGGCCATTCCCTGGGCTGAGCATATACAGCCATCACAGACATACTGATTTTTAGAACTTATTTACTTATGTGTTTATTCGTGCGAGCATGCACACGTACATACAAATGTGGATACATGTGCATTGTACACTTCCCTCTGGAGGCCAGAAGACGACCTGAGGTGGTGTTCTTCAGGAGTTGCCCATCCTGTCTTTTGAGACAGAGTGCTTCACTGGGACCCAGGACTTGCCTATGCAGCTGCTCTGGCTAGCAAATGAGCCCCAGGGATCCTCTTCTCTCCAGCTCCCCAGCGCTGAGATAGTGTCAGAATTACAAATACACACCACTGTACCTGGCTTTTTACATTGGTGCTAGGGATCAAACTCAGGCCTTCATGTTTGCATGCCAAGCACTTTACTGACAGAGCCATCTCCCCAGCTCCAGGACAACTTATTCTGAAGAGAAAATATCCACTGTTTCTCTGAAACACTGTTGCCCTCGGTATTTATTTGCTAACCCTGGCTACAGTAGTTAGGCATCCACTTTTCTGTTCTACTTTCTCCTCTCAAGCTTCTTCCAGAAGAAGAAGCTGCTTGGCCCCAGAAAATATTTGAACTAGTCTGACCTTGCTAGGTCATCCTCTCTCAGACCCTAAAGAAGGGAAACACCCCTTCCACCCCATACCAAGCCCTGCAGCTGCTAGAACTGGAAATTTAATTAACGAAACACTAGCATGTAATTTCAGAAGAGGGAGAAAAAAGAAGTTATCACAAAGTTAATAAAATAAGTATTTTAATGACAGTATTTAGCAAGTTGTGACCATACTGATGCATTTGGGAGTCAGAGGTGGGAGGCTGCATCTGCATCCATCAGGATCCCTAAAGCAGTGAAGAGATACATGGGCAGAAGTGGGAACATGATGTCCAGTGCATCTCAGCTTCCATCTTTGCAACCTTGGGCTCTAGTGTCTGAAAGCATCCCAGGAGCCATATTCTTTCCCTCCTATGACTTGCAGAGAGGTTCTCATCATCGCAGCCATGTCCTATGAAGGCACATGAACCCCAAAGCTAACATGCAGGGTTTCCATTTGTCACATTAGGAGTGAAGAGCCTGGAGTTTCTTCTGAACCTCTGGCTTTCTCTCTCTTCTTTACCACTCCATGGTAATGCCTTCTTTTTTTCTTTCTCTTCCCTCAAATGTACCAAACACCAGCATAAGCAATGAGCTTGGGCGTCAAGAGAGGTCAGGGAAACAGACGATTGCCAAACTAAGGTGATGGGGAAGCCGTGACAATTACAAGGTTGAATGAGCTCTACCGGCAGGGAGAGATGGCCCCTTCTGTGTCAGGCTGATTCCATGCCCCCCAGTGGTGACAAAGGGTTATCCTGAGTGTACAGAGCAGTGGGCTCCACCCTGTTTTGGACCTACAGAACTGAGGGCCATAGTTCCTTGGTATTAACAAGCAGCAGGAACAACGATGGCTTTGTTTTACCCAGTAACATGGTCTCACTTTACAAACTTCCACATGTCATGGGGACAAGATAGGATGTCTGAGGAAAAAAAAAATAATAGGAAAGACTGAGGGCCCACCTTGGGCCATGGCCGTGGGAGAGCAGAAGGTATGGGAGACTACCTCTGAGAAGAGAACAACAGGTATCACCCAGGGCTCTTCCCAGCTTCTTCCATATGAGCTTCTACCATGTGAGGCTCTGCCCACTCAAAGCTATGTGAGCGGCTGAGAAAAGCAATAAGAAGCCCAGAGGGGACACAGGTGTTCATGGTGTCATCTGGGAGTGAGCTAAACTCTTTATTCTTCATGACCCTGTCACAAATACCTGACAGAAGCGACTAAGGGAAGGGAGGTTCTTCTGGTTCAAGATTTATAGAGGGAACGGTCCATCTTGGCAGAGCTCATAGTACTGAGAAAGTGCAATCTAGATGCCCCCCATCTTGGTGGACCTTGAAACAGAGAAGCGACTGGAAGGAAGCTGGGCCAGGCTGTAATTCTCAAAGGTCAGCCCCTTAGTGACCCATCTCTGCACACCATGCCTCACCTCAGGAGTTTCTCCAACCTTCCAAAATATCTCCTCCAGCTGTAATCAGACACCCCAAAACAAGTGCCTTTGAAGGGACATTTTTGATCCAAAACATAACAGGAAGTGAGAAGACAAGGAAATTACATGATACAAGGTTAAGCATTCCATGCTCCAGCAAAGATGGACCTCATACAATAATAGAGAGACCTCATATATGCCAATATACACAATTGTGCTCCTCTTTGTATCCTGGGGTGGTTTAAATGAGAATGGCCCCATAGGGTCACTTGCTTGCTTGGTCCTCCATTAGTGGAACTGTTTGGGAAGAATTGGGAGGTGTGGTTTTGTTGAGGAAGTATGTCCTAGGGCAGGCTTTGAGGTTTCAGAAAACGGATGCTGTTCCCAGTGTGCTCTCTGCCTCGCATCGGTGGATCCAGTGTAAGATCTCAGCATGACGACTTTGCTCTGCCATCATGGACAATAATTCTGAAACCTTAAGCCCAGTTAAACACTTGCTGTTATAAGTTGCATTGCCAGGGTGTTTTACCAGCAATAGAAAAATAAGGAATACATACTCATTTAGAAGATTTGTGGAAACACAGAAGTTGGGCTTCTGGAGCTGGGTATGGTACCACACAACTGTAACCCTAGCACCTGGGTGGCTGAGGAAGGAGGATCATTAGTTCAGGACCAGCAGGGTTACAAAGCCAGATGGAGTCTCAAAGCTGAGGCGAATTAAAACAACAGCTAAATAAAAAGGTGGGATGCTGCATCGACACAAAGTCCAGATGTACACATATCAAAGTCACAGACATTTCAGATCCTCTCCTCTCAACACATTCTCACCAAGCCACACTCTCCTCCAATGAATGATTAAATATATGAGCTGGTGAGATGGCTCAGTGGGTAAAGAAACTTGTTACCAGGCCTGAACCACGTGAGTTTAATCTCCCAAACCCACACAGCTGAAGGGAGAAGTGACTCCCAAAAGTTATCCAGTGATCTCTACATGACAACCACAGGCTGTGTGCACACATGTGCACGCACGCACGCACACACACACACACATACACACACACAATCAAATAAGTAAACATTAAAAAAAAAAAAGTTTCTCGGAGCACATCAACATCTCCTTACATCCAGGTCAGTCTGCAGCAGAGTAGATCCAATGGGCAAAGGAAGAGGCGTTCGCCCAACAAACTCCCCAGGAAAGGGAAGAGCGCAAGCTATGCAGCAGCTCTGATGCCAGCCTAGCCTACCGTGAGGCATGGCAATGGATCGGTCAGTGAGCGTGCTGAAGATCACATAATGTGGCCCTGGCACCTGATGGCCAGGGTTGCTCACTGCGCCTGCGCTGCCGGGAACCCAACTCTGCTGTGGAATGCTTGAGTTTGTCTAAAAGGAAGGAAAGCCAAGCCAGGGTCTGAGCAAAATGTATCGTTTAGTGTTAGTTATACTCTTCGAATTGCTGTGATAACATGTGACAAAATACAACTTAAAGGTAAATGGGGGGTTGGGTTCACAGTTCAAGGGTATATAGGCCACCATGGAGGGCAGAACACGGTGGCAGGAGCTTTGGGCAGCTGGTCACATAGCATCCACAGTCAAGAAACAGAAAGAAGTGAATGTTGGTGCTCAGCTGGCCTTCTCTCTTACGTGAAGTCTGGCTCCCCAGCCCATTTTCATGGTGCTGCCCACATTCAGGATGTGTCTCAAAGTCATGACAACACTGTTAACCTAACCTAGAAAAATCTATCACAGGCAGGCCTAGAGATTTATCTCCTGGGTGATTCTAGATCTTATTGAGTCAACAGTATTAGCCATTATGAGCCTTAGGAAATAAGTCCTGCCTGAGGGGTGGCTCTGGAGACGTCCCGATGATCCACCCAAAGGCTAGACAAGAAGCCCATGCTCACACTTAGCCTCTGGGCCAGGTACAATGTTTTCTGCCTGGGAGTTTTCTTTCAAAGTAGAGAAAATGACTTAGAAATACAAACACTTAATTATGCCGTTGGAGGAAAAGACTGAAGGGAGGTGTCCCAGGGTGGGGTAATTTAAGACCTCCCTGAATGTCCCTTTCACTTCTGCTCATGGTCACAAAATGGCCACTGGAGCTCCAGATATCAAACCCTATGTGAAGCGAATGTTGTCTGTTAAGCACTATGCCCGATGAATCAAACAGCTGAGAGCCCTGTCTGCTTGAAGGCTGGAGTCTGATTCAGACATGGTCCTGGAGAATGCCCATTTACAGGGCTCCAGTTTCTCAATTTCTGTTTGCAGAACTTGGAGCAAGTCAGCCCACCTGGTTTTGTTTGTCAACTAGACGCAAGCTGGAGTTATCACAGAGGAAGGAGCCTCCTGCCTTGAGGAAATGCCTCCATGAGATCCAGCTGTAAGGCATTTTCTCAATTAGTGATCGAGGGTGGGAGAGCCCATTGTGGATGGTGCCATCCCTGAGCTGGTAGTCTTGGGTTCTATAAGAAAGCAAGCTGAGCAAGCCAGTAAGTAACATCTCTCCATGGCCTCTGCATCAGCTCCTGCTTCCTGACTTGCTTGAGTTACAATCCTGACTTCCTTTGGTGATAAACAGCAATATGAATATGTAAGCTGAATAACCCAAACCCTTTCCTCCCCAACTTGCTTCTTGGTCATGATGTTTGTGCAGAAATAGAAACCCTGACTAAGACACCACCCATATTCTCTCTCTCTCTCTCTCTCTCTCTCTCTCTCTCTCTCTCCCTCCCTCCCTCCCTCCCTCCCTCCCCCCTCTCTCTCTCTCTCTCTCTCTCTCTGTGTATACATGTTCATGTTCATGTGTGCTTATGCATACATATGTCTGAAGGTCAGTCAGATCAGGTATCTTCTCCAAGGACTCTCATCTTTTTCTCGCTGAATCTACAGTTCCCTGATTCAGCTACACTGGGTGGCCAACAAACTCCAGTGCAAGGGATCGAACTCAGGGCATCATGCTTGCACAGCAAGAACTTTAGTTCCCATCCCCCCATCCATGACTCTTTATGCTCACTGGTAATTCTAAAGCTGGTTTATCCAAAATTCCTTTTCTTCAGCATCCATCTCCCTGATAGCGGAGGCTCCTCACCATATCTCCTGTTCCTACCTTCTTGTCTTAACCCTAATCAAACTCCCATCAAGAACAGGATGAACAGTGGCTGACATACAGTCAACAATCAGCTCCAGCTCACGGATGTTGGCATCTGAAACATGCGGCTCACAGAAGACCCTCATCTTGAAAGAAATTACAAGTTAATTCTTGACTTCAGGCTCACTTGGTCCAAGAAGTAGGTCAACCTCTCTCTTCCATGCATGCCTTTCAAAGCTGGTTAGAAAGGTGTTCATATGGATGGGACTTGAGATCCTTCCCTTCATCAGACACTTATTGATTTCAGGTCCTGGACACTTGCCATCCCTGCTTGCCTTCCTGAGGAGGGAAGTAACATTTGTCTTAGATCCTGAAGAATAGAACTAGCATTCAGAGAGGGTTGAGACTCATGAAGGCGACTCTGCCAATGGCAAACCATGGTGTTTTGATCTCTACATTTTATTTTCCTTATCTGTATTGTCTGTCTCACAGGGAGCAAAGAGCAAAAGGTATGGAATCAGTTTAGTGTCACCTCACAGTTATTTAATATCAAAGTAGCTTCTTTGGAGCAGTGGGCAAAAGAGTTTCAGCCATTCATTCAAGAAGCACTTTATTAATTCACCAAGTACAAGCTTCATTAATTCACTGAACAAACTATTCCATCAACAAGGACATTTCATTCACTCAACAAACACACTGTCATATGCCAAGAGCTGGAGTCTTGATGTTGGAGGCTACAAGCAACAATTCAGTTTCAACCTTCCAGGACCTCACAATTAACAGAGGTCAGGTTCAGCCAGAGGTAAATGGCTAGATAGCTCAATATAAGCTACAGTGGATGAGGAAGAGAACTAGGCATATCCACTTTCAAAATTTATAGGAGAGAGAGAGAGAGAGAGAGAGAGAGAGAGAGAGAGAGAGAGAGAGAGAATGTGCTCATTTGCATGAATACATTAATGACTTTTCTGTTGCTATGATCAGGGAAACTAATAGAAGAGTTTAATTGATTTGATGACATAAATGGATTAAAAAAAATCATGGCTGGGAATGGAGGTAGCAGGCAGCAGCATGGCAACAGGCAGGCAGACATGGTAACTAGAACTGGAAACTCCCCTCTCAAACCACAAACAGGGAGCTCAGAAAGTGAACTGGGGTTAGTGGAGGCTTTTAAACGTCAAACGCCTCCCCCAGTGATACACTTCCAGTAGGGCCACACATCTTAAGATTTCCCAAAACAATCTCAGCAATTGGGGACCAAGTATTCAAGTGCCTGAGAATATGGGGGACATGTCAGTCCAAACACCACAGTGAGTGTGGGTGTGTATAAGCCATGACATACATGCAGAGGTCAGAGGACAACTTCAGGTGCTGGCCCTACCTTCTGCTTTGGTTAACAACAGGACTCTTTTTGTTTTCTCTGCTATTAGGCTAGCTGGCCCGTAAGCTTCTATGGGGACTTTCTGGACTGGTGGCAAGACAAGGCCCTTTCCAAGCAAAAGGTATTGTTATGGAAATGTTGAGTCTCTGTAAATAGCAACAGACTTGGATGGGAGGGAGAGGCTGCAATGATTTGATAGGTCTTGTTGCTGTGCAGGACAAACACTCCCTCCTGACTTAACACCACTCTGCCAAGCTGGAAAATTCCCCCTCTCCATCCTGCATCAGGCCCAAATGCCAGCCCTCTAGAGGGTACGCAGTGAGGAGGTGTGGGGACCTGGCTCAGCATGGATAGGTTGACCATGAGAGAAGCAGCCAAGAGGAAGATGAGGGAAATGAAGTGACAGGCTGAGGTTAGCAGCCCTTTGGTTGGTGTCATTTTGGGCATGTCCTTGACATGCTCTGGTCAATGTTTCCATTGCTCAGCACCTTGGAAATACTCCCTCTGCCCCTTTGCTGTTGAATGAGCAGAGTCCTGAAGGTTTGGGGCTGTTGGGACAAGGCCATGAAACAATCAGCTATGAACCCTCCTTGTTCTATGCCCTTGTCCTAAGAGACCACTCACAGCAAAAGTCCCACCTCAGAGATGGGCCATCTCTAACCTCAGGTCCATCTCTTTCACTAGTGGGCTTCTTCAGTCTCAGGGTTAGGCCTTGTGGCTTTGCTCTGTGCTGCAACCATCAGAGGAGTCCAGTGGGTAGTAGGTAGAGCTTCCAGTTCCTTGAGCATAACCTGAAGGCTTGCCATATCGCTTCAAGGAACCAGGCCATTCTTATGTGCCACCCTTTGTCTGAAACCCCACCACTGACATTTCAAGCCCAGGGCCTCTGACACATTATGCTATCTTTCCAGCTCTTTCTCTCTGCCCATTTTCTCACCTCATCACAACGTCTAGATTCAGGACTCCTCCCTTCACTGCTTACAGGGTGTCACCTCTCCCCTAGTGCCATGTTCTTCTCACAAGGCCCATTTGGCTCTGACCACCCTGGTGCCAATAAACCCTGCAACATTGCCTCCTTCAGCTCTACCTACATATCAGGCTACCCAGAGCCTGAGGACCACTAGGCAATGACCACACTCAGGCCCCACACGTGAACAATATGATAGAACCAGTCTGAGGGCTCACCAGTACTTCTACAACTTTCTTCGGTCCCTGTGTTTGAAGGAAAACACATTACTAACTGGGCTATTTCCCTAGAGCCTTGCCTTAGGTTTCTTTGTTTTTCTTGGTTTGTTTTGTTGTTTGAAGATTTATCATCATCATCAATAAGTGTGTGTGTGTATGTGTGTGTGTGTGTGGTGTTGTATGTGTAGGTACTTGTGAAGGTCAGCCTGCTGGCACAGATACTTGGGACCTAATTCAGGTCCTCTATAAGAGCAACGTGTACTCTTAACTGCTGAACCACCTCTCTAGGCTCCCGGTAGTTTCGATCACTATTATAAAACACATCAGGAAAATAAGACTAGGGAGGAAAAAAAATGGCTCATGATTTCGGTCTATCATGGCAGGCAGGGCACAGCAGAGTAAAAACCATTCACATCATGGTGGCTTGGGAGCAGAGACCAAGAGGCTGTTGTGCGAAGGGGAGGGAAAGGTCATGACTATATAAAGGGTTAAAGTCATACATACTTCTTCCCCTTCTCCATCAGTACATACAGCATAAGCTCCCTTCACACCTAAGCACAAGCCGCTCATTCCTTTTAAAAGTGTGTGTATGTGTGTATATGTGTGTATGTGTGTATGTGTGTATATGTGTGTGTATGTATGTATGTGTGTATGTGTGTGTGTTTGCGTGTATGTATATATGTGTGTATGTGTGTGTATGTATGTGTGTATGTGTGTGTATGTGTGTATATATGTGTGCATGTGTGTGTATGTGTATATATGTGTATGTGTGTGTATGTGTATGTGTGTGTGTATGTGTGTGTATGTGTGTGTATGTGTGTGTTTGTGTGTTTGTGTGTATGTATGTGTGTATGTGTGTGCATGTGCATGTATATCTGTGTATGTGTGTGTATGTGTATGTATGTATGTGTGTGTATGTGTGTGTATGTGTGTGTATGTGTGTGTTTGTGTATGTGTATGTGTATGTGTGTGTGTATGTGTGTGTGTGTATGTGTGTATGTGTGTATGTGTGTGTTTGTGTGTTTGTGTGTATGTATGTGTGTATGTGTGTGTATGTGCATGTATATTTGTGTATGTGTGTGTATGTGTATGTATGTATGTGTGTGTATGTGTGTGTATGTGTGTGTATGTGTGTGTTTGTGTATGTGCATGTGTATGTGTGTGTGTATGTGTGTGTGTGCATGTGTGTGTGTGTATGTGACCTGTGTAAGTACTTCTTTATGTTTGCATATGTGTGTGCAACTGCATGTGTACTTGTGTGGGTGTGCATGTAGAAGCCAGAGGCCAATATTGGCATTTTCCTCTACCATTCCTCATGTTGATTTTTGAGACAGGGTCTCTCGTCAAAACTGGAACTCACCAGTTGGGCAGTACTAGCTGGCCTGCAAACCTCAGAGGTGCTCCTGTCTCCACCTCTCCAGAGTTAGCATTGCATGCAGGTGCTAGGGCTCCACGTTCATGTGCAAAGCCAATGCCTTATAGACTTGTAGCAGTTTCCTCTCGGTTGAACCGTTCCATCCTGGAGTGAAGTTTGTTGGGACTCAGCAATTTCTAAAGGGGGGGAGGGAGGATGTCCTGGCTAGGTTTCCATTGCTATCATAAACATCATAACCAGAACCAACTTTTGGAGGAAAGGGTTTATTTGGCTTAGAGGTTACAGTCCATGTCCATCATGTTTGAGTAAAGCAAGAACTTGAATGTTGGAAGGGGGCAGGGGAAGCTGGAGGGAGGAAGCGAGGCAGAAACCATGGGGGAACACTGCTTACTAGCTTGCTCTTCCTAGTTTGCTCAGCCTGCTCAGGGATGGCACCACCCACCGTGGGATAGATCCTCCCCTGTCAATCATAAATCAGGAAGATGGCCCCACAGACTTGCCTACAGACCGATCTGGTAGAGACATTTTTCCAGCTGAGATTATTTCTTCCCAAACAACCCCAGCTTGCATCAAGTTGGCAGAAATAAATAAGTCAGTAAATAAGTAATAAAAGAACTAGAACAGAAGGTCCTTAAGACTCGGGAATTAAACTGCTCGTAATTCAGGTAGTCCTTGAAACTGACCGGATGACAGGGCCCTTCCCTCCCTCAAGCTTAGATCGGCTTAGCGGAGCTGCCTAGAGGAGATAACCTCTAACCTGTCAAGCTGCCTGTAAGTCGTGCAATGAGCTCCCAAATCCCAGTTTTCATGAGCTGTCACCCATATTGTTGGTGGCTATTGGTGATCCAGCTGTCATTGACTCCTTTGATCCTATAAGCAAACCCAACCCAAAGTCCTGTAAGTATCCCCAATAAACCTCACTGTCCACAAAGGGGGACTTCGGTGGTATTGTTACTCTGCTCTGTTGTCAGGTCCCTTTCTAGGATGAGTAGATGTTCACATCTTCCCTCCTGAATCATGCACCACATGGCCACTTCTCCAGCCCATAGGCCAGTCACTCTTGCTCTTTCTTCTATGCTCTTCCACATTACGTGATGCCAATATTCCATACACTTTTCTCTCTCTCTCGATTGGCCTCCTCCTCTTAGTCAGAACACTTCCACGTGTTTATTTTCTATCTTACACACTTATTAACCTTTCATTCCTTCTGAATAACAAAGTACCCCTCCCCAGAAGTTAGCTTACATTTAAGTAATTGACGCTGTCACCTTTCAATGACACCTTTACATTGTGTACCCCACCCCCTGCCCACTTCTCTACACTAAGACAGCCTTCTCCAAGGCCACATGCAGCCCCCCAGCTTCCCAGTAAGGATATCCGAGTCATCTTTTTCTGCCATTTCCGGTGTTACAGCATCATTCTTTAACACAAAGCCCTCTACGCATTCCTGGTCACATACCACCTCCTCTAATTGCTCTTTCTTGGCTTCTTATGCCGTCCATCTCTCCAATACTGATGTCCAGCGTTAGGTTTTTCCTATCCTTCTGTGCCCCTTCCATGGTAGCTCAGCGCTGCCCAGAGAGTAAGCATCACTCATAAGCTAATGCCCCCCCCCCCTTTAACTGCTTCTGTGCTCCAAACTCACTGAGCCAAGGGCCCAGCAGAGCGCTTATCCTACCCACCCTTGGACTTCCAGCAAACCTGTTAGATGTAGACATGTCTAGAGCATCTCCATTTTATTCTTCTTAACCACTCATCCTTTTGGATCTCCCTTACTCATACTAGAGCTTCCACGCACACTTTATCCATGCCCCTGGACCTAGCTCCCAAACGCTCCCCTTTCTATCCATCACCCACTCACATGGAATTCAGTCTAGTCACCCTGCCGCCACCATCCCTCCCAGTGCATGCTGTTGGCCCTACCTTCCCTGCCAGAGATTTTGCAAATACCCCTTAACTGCTCCTCCTGATTCCAACAGAACATCCTCCGAGTGGCATCCAGGACATCTTTCCAAAATGCAAACACCCCAGGTATCTAAAACTATTCCCTGGCCCCTTATTGCTAATTGGATAAGACGGCCCCTTCTTTGTATAACACAAAAGGCTTTTTCTGAAATTGGCCCCTTCGTTCCTGTCCATTTCATTTCTCTTCCTGGTCTCTTTTGTACAAAACACTTCACTGTGATCCATGAGTACCATCTATTGTGTGATAGACTCTGCCCTAAAGACATTAGTGTGTATGTGTGGCTTTCCATTTGTCTAAAGTAGCTCTTTATCTTGTTCCTGTCCTGTCTGGTAAGTCTCTGCTCAAACACCTGGCTTCTTATGAAATCTCCCTTGACCACTGTGGGCAGTTCTGAAGGTCTTTGTTCTTATTTCTTTATGTGCCACGAGCCATCAAGCCATCCACTACAATGTGCTTTGTACGGTACCTAGGCCGTTTATCTTCTCTGCTCATCTATGCTCCAAAGACACAGCCACATTCTTTTACCTTATGTTCCAGATTCAGGGAATGCTCAAGAAATTGTCATGAATGAATTAATGAACAAATGAAGGAATGAAATTAAAGAAAGAGCAAGAACTCCAGTCCCCATATTTATCTATTTTATTTTATTGTGATATTGTGTGGTACAGGTCTACATATGTGCATGTGTATGCTCCTGCAGGTAAGAGGTCAGAGATTGACATTAGGTGTTTTATTCGGTTGCTTTACACCTTTTGGGGTGTGCATGTGTATGCATGTGATGTATGTGTATGTATGTGCATGCATGTAGAGGCCAGAGGTTGACATTAGGTGTTTTCTTCAGTTGCTTTCCACCTTACTGGGGTGTGTATGTGTATACATGTGATATACATACATGTGTGTGATCACATGTAGAGGCCAGAGGTTGACAGTGAGCGTCCTCTTTAGTCATTATCTACCTTACTTTTTGAGGCAGGGTCTCTCATGTCTGTATGACAAGCTGAGCTTTCTGCTAGCTGAGCCATCTCCCCAGACTCCAATAGGCTTTGGATTTGTCTTTACCTAGAGATTTTTCCATATCGTTCCAGGACCCGCAATGCTCCTCATTCAGGCACAAGGAAGGCTCTGGCCACCATAACAAATGTCTCCGGGGGAGAATGTCAACATATCAGTGAGATGACTCTCACCTTTCCTTCAGCACCACAGACATGTGACTGGCACAAACAGTGAAAGGGGGGCTAGAAATGAGACCTCCAGATGGACACAGGAAGGCCACTGCGTGTCCTGCTCCTGCTGCTCCATTCTGACTTGAGTTGTCCTTCCAGATCAGCCCTTCACACAGTGCAGTGATATCACAGCCAGAGAGAGATGACTCCTCCTACCAGAGTTCTGGGAAGCATGGACTCATCCCAGCTTCCTCATTCCCTGCCACCAGGTGAGATTCCAAAGAATGAGCTCAGGGGAAGGGAGGGCTCAGCCTGAGCACAAGCCAAACCACCATACCAGTGCAGGCAGATTCCTTTTCCTTAACTTCAGTGGCAGATCTTAGGAGAAAGGTGGCTTCCGCTGATTTGACGGTGGCTTCCATGGAGCTTGTTTGTCCTTCTCCTCCCCACTTTCCATCTCCTCTCTCTCCCATTCCTACTTAGCTCCTAGCTTGTGTCTCTGCCAGCAAGCAAAGGGTTAAAGATATCTGGTACCAGGGAGGCCAGGCCACATGACTGCAGGTGCTAACAGGGAATGTGGGAGTGTGTGGGCTAGAATCTAGAAGGCTCTGTCACCATTCCAAGAGCTTCTCTGTGTGAGGAGTGGTCACAGATTTTTTTTTTATTTAAAAAAAAAAAAAACTAAAAGTCTCCAGGCACAAAGTCCATAAATCTAGAAACTGTGAAAGGCAATGGAAATTTAATTAAATGAGTTAATGTATGTTGAGCGTG
Source organism: Mastomys coucha (assembly GCF_008632895.1). Classification (NCBI taxonomy): domain Eukaryota; kingdom Metazoa; phylum Chordata; class Mammalia; order Rodentia; family Muridae; genus Mastomys; species Mastomys coucha. The sequence goes on from NW_022196911.1 coordinate 109,258,841, forward strand.
CTGGACACAGAGCCTGGCACACAATTGGGCTGTTGCAAAAACACTCGCAAGGAAGTAAGCGTTTAAAGAAATGTGCATCTTAGCACCCCGACAGTCTACACAGCCCAGCATCTTCAGAGACAATTGACTCCAGATTCATGCACTCAAAGTCACCCCTGGCTCCCAAGACCTCGCTCTCTTCCATCTCCTTGCCCTCTCCCTCCTTCCTCTCTCTGAGAACCTGGGAGTTGGGCTGTATCTGTGGCTATGTCTCATCTTTGGTAGTCTTCCTCTCACCGTCACAGAAATCGTTGGATTTCCCTCCCCTTCTGTTGGTGCAGCTTACGAGAAGCCTGTCCCATCTCCCCGGCAGCTATTATATTGGCTTTGTCGTAATAACCATGTAGAACGGCCCTGTAATTACAGGAATAGCCAAAAAGCTTTCCTATCTGCAGCTCACTGGAAAGAACTCTGGTTAGATTTTCCCAGAAATCTCATGGAAACAGGGTCGGGGTGACAGAAGGAAGCAAGACCCTCATAGTCTACCTCCAAGGTCACCCTACCACCGTCACCATGCTTCTGCAGGAGGTGAAAGTGCAAATTCCTTCGCATCTCTCCTTCAGAAGGGAAGACCCCTGATGTCCTTTCAACGCCATGACTCAAGCAGAGAGGAAAGGAATGAGGCTGCTCTCCTCCATTTTGAAGGCTCTTGGAGGAACCAAAGACCATGCCTGAGAAAGTATCTTGCCTTTACCTAAGTGTACACAGGTCACATGCATGCAGCTGCACTCCCAGTGTCGTCATGGTTGAGCTCGTGCCCAAGGCTCTCTGGTTCACCAGAGGATGATGGGTGATGCTCTCCTGAGACACTGGGAGAAGTGAGTCAGAAGTAGAAGGGAAATTGGCTCCAAGACCTAGCTAGCCCAGGAAGCCAGCAGTTAGATGGGCTTGAGGGAAGAGGAGGTCCCCAAGGAAAGTGGTTCTGCCTGTAGCTGCTTCCTTTCTAGCCCACTCAGAGACCTCCAATGGATGTCAGATGCAGAGTGGGCATGTTGGGGGGCAAGTCTCTGGACATAGGTGATGAGGGCTTCCTCTGGGCCAGCCACTGCTCTGGATATTACACACAGGCCAGGGTAGTTAAGTGTTGATGGCAATCCAGGTTTTAATAGTGTCAGTGGTGGTGGTGGTGATCATGGTAGTGATGTTGGTAGTGGTAATGTGGTTTTGGTGATGATGGTGGCAGTCATGGTAGTGGTGACGGTGGTGCTGTATGTTTGTGACCAAGGGAGTTCAGGAGCATTTCTTGCTCTATGCTCTTGGCAATGACTATGCTTAAGTTACTGCCTCAATTTCCCCTCAGTGATGGACTATAATCTAGAATTGTAAGTCAAATAAATAAAACCCTTTGCATTTTGTCAAAAAAAATTATCACAGCAAAAGCCATGAAGCTAGAACAGCAGGTGTGAACAAATATGTGCCTTGGGTCTTGGATGTATTCCTTAGGACAAGGTCTCTCACTGGCCTGGAACTTTGGTTGATCAGTTTCCACCTCCCCCAGTTCTAGAATTACAAGTATGAGCCACGATATCTCTCTTTTCCATATGGTTTCTGGGAATTGAACTCAGTTCCTTCTGCTTGCATAAGAAGACATTCACTGACTGAACTATTTCTTCATTCAGGATAAACCTTTCATATGCTGTCAAATCAGAATTACAAGAGCTCTCAGAAGCCATTGGCTTGCCAATGAGCCAGCTAAATCTCAGAGGGTTTGTCTAAGATGCACAGCTTCCTGGTAAGTGGGGATAAATCCTCACTCGCTTTGATCCCAGGACAATGTGTGAACAGAGGAGACAAGCAGGTCTGTAGACCATTAGGGATCAACTCCCACGTGGGATGCTATTCTTATAGCAGGTTGCCACACTTTGGACTCCTGAAGGTGGTATGGTGGACACATGGGTGATTGCTATGGCAGCCTTGCCACACTGACCTGGTTCCAGGATAGCATACAGGATCTGTGTTCAAGCCCCCAGATCCTCAGAAACCCACATGAATCCAAGTGACTTTTTCAAGCACATATCCTCCTTGGAAGATCCACCCACCAGGTACTACAGGGCTTTGGACTCTTTGTGACTATGTTTTAGGGAAAGAAAAAGGATGTGCAGTAGATTTAAAGACTGAATAGTCTACATGGGCACCTTGGAAAAGAATATGTGGAGCCTGGGGTAGAAAACATACAACTCAATTCAATGCTTAAGTAACTCACTAATTTCAAAGTTTTACTTCCTTCTAAAATACCCCACTTTGACGGCTCAATAGTCCATGCTATTTTATATTGTAGGGATATAAAGAAAATGGCCTGAGCTCTTAGATTCTCTCTTACCAGAGAAATTTCTTTTCAAAAGGATAGAGGCGTGCAGAAAGGAATGACCATTCAAGATACCAAGAATAATTCGTATTCAAGAGCTCAGCCCTAAACAAGGCATTAATACCACTTACTCTAAGGGTCAGAGAGCAAGGGTAGGAAGGACGTAAGAGTCAGAAGATAAGGAAAAGAACTATGGAGTGCTGTCTGCTGGGCATGACGAAGCTGTTATAAGTATGATCTCAGCACATGCGGCTGCCTGTACAAGACTAAGCCTGTCAACAATCAATCATAGATCAGGGTGGGGCCATGTGGTCCTACTCCTACATGCTAAATGATGAGCTGATAGATTCTAGGGGAAGGGCGGACATTGTCTTCAGCTCATACCCACTGATGATCTCACTATGCTCCAATGAATAGTAACAAACCCAGGGACTCACCGTGTCCTCGATGTCATTCCAAATTGAGCATTCCTAATCCAAGAGATCTGAAATCAAATCTACTCTAGAACTCAAAGCTCAGACACCACACCCTATGTGGAAAACCCCATGCCATGCGGATAAGCCCAATTTTATCCACAAAATGACCGAAAGTATAGAAAATTATCCAAAAGCTACTAGTGTAAGGTAGTGTAGTTTAACTATGCAATAGTTAGTTCTTTATTTAGAACTAGGGTATCCCATTATGCACATGCAGAGATTATAAAATTCAAGCATCCTAAAGTCACAGACTCCACGATTTAGGCTCATGGTGATCTGGCTTTTTTTTTTTTTTTAATCCTAAACCAAAGAGAGATAGAATATCATGGTGGCAGAGCTGGTAGAAAAATCAAAGTTGCTTATGTCCTGCATCCAGGAAGCAGAGAGAAGTAGCGGGAAGAGGCTAGCACTAAGAGAAACTCTTCAAAGTCACACCTCCAGTTACCCACTTCCTCCAACTCGACCTTGCCTTCCACAGGTCCAGCACCTTCCAGCAATCTGTTTAAAATTTAAATCCAGTGAGGAATTTAAGAACCCCCCAGCTTTTTGACATTATGACAGATGTCACTTCTACAGTTTATCCTGAGAACCATACAATTGAGTTTTATATATACATATACACATACACATATACATGCATATACATATGACAATCTCATGTTAGGGGGTGGGGATGTGGCTTCCTGTATAAAATATTTGCATACAAGTGTGAGGACCAGAATTTGGATTCCCAGCATCCATGTAAATGGTGCTGGGAGTGACCACCCTCTCCTGTAATCCTAGCATTACAGGATTTCAGACATGACAAGCTGATGATGAGATTGATTCATTATACAAGGTGGAGAAAGATTGAGGAAGATGCCTGATGCCAACCTCTGGCATCAGTCACACACACATACACAAGCACATGAACACACATACACAGGCACACACAACACAGGCTAACATACACACAGAGACACACACACAAAATCATATAATCTTAGTCTTGTACAGGCAGCTGCATGTGCTGAGAGCATACTTACAACAGCTTCGTCATGCCCAGCAGACAGCACTCCATAGTGGAGTGCTAGGATTACAGGAGGCAGAGAGAGGGCAAGCTAGCTAAATAGATTAGCCAAACTGGCAAGTTCAGAGTTAAAGTAAGAGACTGATTCATTATACAAGGTGGAGAAAGATTGAGGAAGATGCCCGATGCCAACTTCTGGCCTGGTCACACACATATATACACAAGCACACGAACACATACCACACACACACACACACACACACACAAAATCATATAATGTTTTACGTAATTTTATAATGTCGATTGAGCTGTACGCTTAGCTAGCCTGGGGCAAATGCAGCCCTTGGGCCCCAGGGTAGGCATGTCTGAAAGCCACAGATTCCGTCAGAGCCCTCTCAGACACACCCAGAGGTATGCTTTTAACTAATCATCTCAGAGGCATCTCTCAGGCCAAATGGGCTGGCAAGGAAGAGTAACCATCACATAGACCGTAGGCTCCTTAGGGCTAAGAGTGTCAGATGTGTTCCTGACTGTCGAGTGCCTGGCTGGGAACCTGGCCCAGTTCGTCTCTGAAGTGAGCTAGGTCTGAAGAAATGAATTAGGTGTGTCCCAGGAAGACAGCAAGGATGGAGGTCAGGAAAGCTTCTCTAGACCTTAACCCAATTCTTTACGAATCCCCCCAACACTTCAGTGTGTGTGGACTTACAGGCTGGGGGACCTCCATGAGATGGGGTAGCATGTAAATGAATCGGGGCCACCTCACAGGCCACTAACCCCAGGGATATTTTTTAACATTCTAGGAACCAAAAACATTGTTTCAAAAAGTACCAGCTCTAGGGAGCTCTGCTTGCTGGGGGTGGGGACAGAGGCCTGCTAGGTCTCCAGGATACCAAATCTAAACAGAACTTGAGCAGGATGGGAAGAAACTATAGTGTGTGCTTGGAACTGCACCCCCCACCCCCATTAACACGGGGTGGGGGGTCTTTGGAAATCTATGGCCTCCAGCATTTCCCCACCAATTTTCAGAAAGCCCTGAGTCCATCCTGCAAGTGACATTTCTTTGGCTTTTTTCCCCCTCTTTCTCCACTCTTTTTAATTGAAATTTCTCTTGAAGCACTTTGGACCTGATTCATGCTAGGATATAAATGACTTACTGCATTCATGAGGTAGGGCTGCTGGGCCAGTGCACCACGAACCAGGTGGGCTTAAACAACCGAGAGGCATTTCTTACACAATCCCAGAGGCTGCAAGTCCAACACTGAGATGAAGAGGGACCCATCCACTTTAGGGATCATTGAGTCCAAGCATCCCATTGGCTTGCAGGTGGGGGCTTCTTCCTGTGCCTTACTTTGCCTCTCCTATGTGTGTATCTTTGTCCAGATTTTCCTTTTTTAAGAAGAAGCAGAAGTGGAATCAGAATGGGAGGAGGAGGAGGAGGAGGAGGAGGA
>NW_022196911.1:109264273-109273415 GCF_008632895.1 Mastomys coucha
AGAAGAGGAGGAGGAGGAGGAAGAGGAGGAGGAGGAGGAGGAGGAGGAAGAGGAAGAAGGAGAAGGAGAAGGAGAAGAAGAAGAAGAAGAAGAAGAAGAACAACAACAACAACAACAACAAATAATAATAATAATAATAATAATAATAATAATAATAATAATAATCAGACAGGCAAGATTAAAGGCCACTCTAGTGATCTCCTATTTGAGATGGGGCTCTAAACCTGGGGGAGGGGCACTGTGAAATTTTCCTGGAGAGATGCAAGCAAATGCCTATTGACCCCAGATAGGGCACCCTAGACAAACCAAATAAATTATCCCATCCAAGTCAAGCCTGGTGAACTAGCGCATTTATTGGGGTTATTTACAGGAATATGCGTGGCTTACAGGCAGCTGCCACACCAAAAAGCCCACCCAGGTGTGGGCGAGAACACTCAGGAAACAGAGTGAGATGTGAGCTCCACTCCCCACCTACCAGACTGCCAAATTACCCATTCCCCGCCGTCTCCGTGCCAAATAGGACTCTGTCTCATGTCTATCTCACAATGCTCCATCTGCCCTGAGGTTGTTCCATCTATTTTTGTTGTTGTTTTCTGGTTGTGAAACGGGGATGTAACTTGTCACTTGTAGTACAAGTTAGTTATCTTGGTGTCTCACTGACCTGGAATCTTGTACCTGTTCTGTCACTTGCCACCTGCATGGCCCCGAGTGAGTTATTTAGTCTCTCTCTGCCTAAATCCCCCTCACTGGCTTGGGGAGGATAATGGTAATAGATCTAGCCCAATGCTTTTGTAGTGACTCAGCTATCTGTTCCTCTACCGGCGTGGACTTCCAACTGAGTGCAGTTTATGTGTGCAACAGAGAAAAGCGTTTCCATTCCGGCCAGCGTTAGACTCTGCACATGCAGATTTTCAAAAGGGCTCCTCGCTGTGTTGGGTCCTAGCAAGGACCCAAAGCAGCCACATGTGACTCACCCCTCCTCTTGTTCCTGGTTTTGACTCTGTTCCCCTACCCACCAAATGTTCCACTCTACATATGATGGGATTGTGAATGGCTTTCACGAAAAGCCTACAATAAAAGTTGGAGGGGGTGCAGCTTGTGGGAATGGGAATCATGTCTCAGAATCTGAGGACCCGAGTCTTTGCTGACAGTCCTTGACTTCCTTGACTTCCCTGAATAGGAATTCCTAACCCAAGTACTTCCTAGCTCTGAGCAAGACTTAGCCCAGCCACTATGGAAATCAGTATGGAGGAGCCTCAGAAACATAAAACAAGACCTATGATATGGCCCAGTTACATGACTCATGGGTCTCCAAATCAAGATTACAGAGACACTTGCACATCCATGTTGACCAGCACGCTATTCACAACAACTGAGTTCTGGAACCAGTCTCTGGGTAGAACAACAAAAGCCCAAGAAGGAAAACGTGCTACCCATACAAATGGGATTTATTTTCAGCCACAAAGAAGTCATGCTTGCCACAATGAAGAAGTTATGTCCTGTGCAGAGTAATGGATGCAACAGGAGAGAATCATATTAAGCCAGTTTTAAGGCAGTTGCAGAAAGACAAATACCACATATTTTCTCTCATTTTTCAGGTCCCAGATCTCATATAGGTACGTGAAGTCATGTAGGCACACAGGCCATGAATGTTGAAGGGATATCATCTAGGGGGATGAAGGGGGTGCATAAGAAGGAAGAGGGTAGAGGGTTATGGGGGAGAATGTGGTCAAAGTAGACTTATATACTTGCATGAAAGTGGCCCTATGTAACCCGATACAATATAATAATATTTTTTATGGGAAGTCGAATGTTCTGCCTGGATCTGTGATTGCCTTTGAAGCGCAGAACACAGGGTAAAAGGGGTTAGTGTAACCTCATTGCTGAGGGATTTCTTCATAATCTGCCCACATGTCCCAGGGATCAGAGTGGCGGGAGGTGGTGCTAGTCTGTGGCAGTGGCTCAGGCCTTTGGCTAACAGCCAACCACACTCCCCAAGCCCTCTCATTCAAGCTGATTTTGAATTTAATTAAGATCAAGCCAGCAGAAGCTGGGGTCTCTTCAGGGTAACCCTGTAGTTTAAAGGTAACCAGGAAGTCATAGACATCTTTGGGGCAACAGAAGAATGGCGGAGTCACCTCCCATCAACATCCTTACCCATGAAAACAAGAAACAAGACATCAGGGACCCTGGGTGAGGCTGAATGGGTGACTAAGCTCAGCTATGGGAGGCTAGAGGGAGTGGGGAGTTTCCAGGGAAAGCTGTCCCTTTAGGCAGGGGTGGGTAGTCTCCTCTGCATCTCATCGCCACTCTGAAGACATTGCTGGTCAGCAGGTCTTAAACCAGCTATCCCCTCAACTATCCAGAATGCTGGGATTACAGGCATTCACCAGCATATCTTCTATTCAGTGCTGAAGATCAGCAAGTGCTAGATAAGGCTATACTTCCAAGCCGAGTATAGCCCAAGGGATCCTAAATTAGAAGAGCCCAAATTATGGGATGCTTCTAGATGGATTCTTAGGTACCCACTCAGACTTAGGAAAGGGTCATCTGAAGGGCTAGGAAGCTGCCATTGCAGACACTCTCTGAGAGCTTTAAGGACACATGCGAACCAGGATTGTCTAGAATACGGACCAGCAAGCTATTGCCATGAGCCAGATAGAGTCCCCCATCAGACTTTGTCAATAAGTGTTGGTTAGAACATGCTCCCTTAGACACATATGGTCTTACTATCCAACAGTAGAGTTGAGAAATGGTGACAGAGTGAGTGTGGCCTTCAAAAACTTAACTGCTTACAGAGAATATTTGCCAACCAATGATCTAAAAGAAAGTTATAAATACTCAAAACAGATAGCTGTTGATTAGGAGGCCCTGTCCAACTTCATTAAGTCAAGTGGCATAGATATGGATCGGTTTTGATGACCCTAAAGTCTAGACAAAGTTTGGAGAGCATTCGCAATGTCCTGTTGTCCCCATTTCTAATGACAAAGAATCCCAGTGAATCTTTGTGAAGACTGTCTAGGATGATAAGAACAGCTGCCCAGGAGATTACATCATACCTGACTGTGTCTGTGATTCCACAATCCCAGTGGGTTCCATTCTGAAGCTGGCCTCCTCCTTAGAGAGCACTGTTGGCTGGTTCCACTGGCCCTGGGCTGGTTAACTAAGAATCCCTAGAGACAGTATGGTGGAAATGAAGGCTCTAAGTACCATCTCTGCATTAAGACTCAGTTTCCCTAGAAGGGGCTGCCTTCCATGAGCTTCAGGGGGCCCTAGACAGCTTGACTGGGCAAGTACAGTGAAGGTCACTCTGGGTTAGGGGTGGAGGAAAATCTCCTTTCAGCAGAGCTGGAGGCTTTCTCTGAAATCCAGCCAGGGGTCACGTTAAGTCATTTTTTTTATATATGCATTTGGAAGGTAGCTTATCTAAATTCCATTTCTTGGTGAGAAATGCCCTAATAATGGTATGATTATCATTGAAGAAAGGCTGTACATGTGCATACATGTGTGTGCTTGAGTGAATGTATGCACATGTGCTTTGTGAACTTGTGTGTTGGAGTGTAAGTAAAGATAGGCAAATGTGTGTATGCTCATGAGTGTGTGCATAGGTTATGCGTGACTGTGTGTGCACATGTGTATGCATATGTTAGAGTATAGATCATATAGGTAAATGTATTGATATATGTGTACAGATAAGCATGAATGTAAAAATGTATAAAGGCCTATGTATGCATTTGTGCATGTATATAATATGTATGGGGGCAAGTGAATATTTGAATACATGTACACTCAGATTTCCCTGAAGTGCACATAAGTAGATGTCTTGGTGTGTGCATACATACCTATTTGACTATAAGGATGGGTAAGTAGGAATTGTATATGTTGGGTATATGAACATGGTAAAATGTAGGGGTGTGTATTAAGAGAGAGTATGTACACGTGCATTTGAATCAATGTGTAGCTAAAAGTGGGCATGTGCATACAATCACATGTAAATGTGCATGTGTGTGTAAGATCCCTACCATTGCGTAGTCTTGCTCAGGCATGAATCACTGGGCTCATGCTGAAGGGGGTCAGTCATGGGAGGTGGCTGGCGTGAAGAGATCTGAAGTTCTAGGTTGACTCAGGCGGGCTAGGTTTTGTGATCCAGACCTCTGCAGCCCCTCATCAGCACTGGAAGCCCCCTGAACCCCTTTCCTGGACTGTCCTGACTTTCCTTGCTCTGTCCTCGGGAAGATGGTATCCTCTTTCTAGCCCTTGAGCTTCCTAGTTCAGCCTGGGGCAGTAAGTAGTTAAGGGACAAGACCTTGAAAGGGGGCAGGAAAAGGATGTACTGTCTTTCAACAAGTTGTACAACACCTAGTTCTGGTCCCAGGTCGCCCAACCACTTGTGGAGCAGCTGTGATAACTCCAGGGGCCAATGACAGAATCTTATTCCCTCAAGAACCATGAAAGGGCCATCTGATGTCACAGCCATATCTCCTTCCAGTCCCCTCACCCCATGAGCACATGGGCTCAGCCTTGAGAAGGATGACTCTGCAGAGCTCCTAAGTGGTCACCCATGCTGGGGTGAGACTATTCAATGATGCTCTGTCTGGGAGTCTTCATGCCCCTGTATGCTTACTGGTTCAGCAGGCTAGATTTGCGTACAATCATTACTTTTGGCCTGTCGCTGGTGTCTGATTTGGGCTGAGTAGATACTTGTTCGCATCTCCTCAGGGGGGGGAAATAGCAAAACAATTAGAAATAAAACATTACGGTAGAAGGAAGACACGGAAAATAGAAGGAGGAAAACAGATATAACCAAAAGAGACGGATCACGGGTAGGATTGACCTTCAGGAGATGGGAAGCTATAAGCAGATCCTTCAGATGATGGGAAAAGCGCCACAAAGCAACAAACAGGGCTTTGGGCATCATGGGAACACAAGCAACAGTTTGTGGCTATTGAAACCAAGGCACAGTTCAGAGTGATATCATCCTTGTAGGCGGCTGAGTTCCTTTACTTCAAGACCCCCTAACTTCTTAGGACTCAGAGATGGTCACTTGTGGCTAAACATTTAGCATTGTATCTAGAGTTCTGCAGAACAAACCAAACCAAACAGGAAATACTCTGTTGAGTAGATATTTACCCACATGTTCAAGCAGTGGAGGCCCAGAGGCATGGCAGGAGGCGGGACTTCCATCCCCAGAGGCAGCAGCTGCCACATCAGGGACAGCTAGGACCCCAGCCTGGCCAGATGAGCCTCTAAAGAAGCCAAGCCCTCATTTTGAGGATGTAACTCTAGATTCATAAAAGACAGACACACCAAGATTGTGGCTTGTGGTGGCTGCAGCCAGCCCCACTCCCGGGGGGAGTTTTGTAATGAAGGAAGAAGATTTGGAAATAACTCGCTGTTCCAGCCAGTGGGAAATAAATCTCTCTTCTGGTCAGGGGCTGAGACTCTCTGACTCTTGAATTCTCTCAGGAGAAAACCCCACCAGCGATCCCTTGCTCCAGGCCCTATCTCTACAAAGGGCCCTAGGGAAATGGCCACTTCCAAGCTCTATCTAGTGCTGTCAGAGCTGGGGGGCATCACCAGGGAACAGGCTTTCTGCTGAAGCTTTTATTGTTTTCAAATACCACTCCAGCTGTTTCATGCAAACTCAGCACTTATGCAAGTTTCATTACTATATTTGATTCACACATTCCCTTACACACACACACACACACACACACACACACACACACAGTGGAGGAGGGAGGTAGAACACTCATACTGAGAACAAATCACACAAGACAACATCCCTAAGTATCCTTTAAAAACTACTGGATAAGACACATAAAAGCCAGGCATGACAGTGCATGCCTATAATCCCAGTGCTGGTGGGGGGTAGAGACAGGCAGATCCCAAAAGCTCACTAGTCAACAAATCTAGCCAAAACTGTGAGTTCCTGATTCGGTGAGAAACCCCTGTCAAATAAAGTAAAGTAGTCGGGGATTGAAGACAGCATGACATCAACCTCTGACCTTCACTCACACACACACACACACACACACACACACACACACACACACACATGCGCGCACGCACGCATACGCTGACCATAGCTAGCACTGTGGTGGATTTCTGATCCACCACAAGGTGCTCTCTCACACTTGAAAGTTTTATAAATCAGGCAACATTGAACGGGACCCAAACTAGTGGAACCCATGCCTTTCCAGAGAGCTGAAAACGGTGAGTCTCTGCCGCTGTAAGACTCAAATCTAGTCCCACATAACCTTTAAGACAGAGATTCTGTCCTGCCTTTTTCTTGCCGTCTCACATGGTGATCCCCTGTAGGAGGAATGGTGTGGCCACCTCTACATAAATGCAGGGCGGTGAGGGGCAGCCACAAAGGCATCTCCTGAAGGAGGACCTAATTGAGGACTGCCTGAGAGAGCAAGGATTGCTGACACAGACAATGCCAGCCAATCGGGAACTGCTGTTTAGAAGAGATGCTTTCTTGGGACCAATGGGGCGCAGGTAGGGAGGTATTAAAGGAGCCTGCAGCAGCATCCAGATGAACTTGCAGCAGAGTTTCTCACCTGTTCTCGGAATCTGTGTCATTGATTCCGTGCCACCTTACCTCCAACCCCCAATGGCAGGTAGGATCGGGTAGTGGGCAGATCAGGGCACAGGTAGCAGTCACCATTGTCCTGTCCACCTCCCTGGACACCAGTAAAGAGGCTGCCCGCCAGTTAGAAAGTTGATTCTCATGGCCCCTTTTTTCAAACACTCACACAAACACCTTCTGCCAAGCATCTGCTCTATACCCTGGATGTGAGGCAAGGAAGGATCCAGATGAGCATTAAAGGACAGGGGTGGGGCTGGTGGACCCTAAGATGCTATGTCAGACCAGTGATTGAGGAAACATTCCCTAATATACTTCCTCAAACCCCTCACCAGCAGTCAACCACATGGTCTCTGGGGAAAGAACACTCTAGAAGGTAAAAAGAGTAAATGCAGAGGGTTAAGGCAGACACCCAGTCAGGGAACACACACAGAGAGACTGTAGGTGATGTAGGACGTGCGTGTCCATCACTTGGGTAAGACAAGATGTGTTTAAGGTGGGGGGAAGAGGGCAGAGGGCGTCAGAGGACAACCACCTTGGACTCTGAGACAGGGTCTCTCACTGGCCTAGAACTGAGACTCACCAAATAGGCTAGACTGGCTGGCAAGATCACCCAGTTATCCTCCCTTCTCTGCTTCCATGGTGTTGAGGATACAAGTCCCTATTGCCAGCCTGGCTTTTCATTTGCATTCTGGAGACCAAGCTCAGATCTTCAATCACATAAGGCAAGTGTGTTAGCAGTTGAACTGTCCCCTGGGGTCCTTAAACTTGATTTCTTTTTCTTACCTAGACCACCACCATGATGTCAGCTGCAAAGATGTGATCAGCCAAGGAGGTGATCACCTCCCCAGAGCTGAGCCAAGCCCAGAACTGTGCACTATATAAATCTCTCCAGCTCAGACGCACCTAGCTTCACATTGTTTTGTTATAGCAGCTGATAGTGAACTAATACTATCCGAAAAGAACCACATTGGCTGGCCAGGACAGTGGCCTGCCTTACTAATGTGAGAAGCCATCAGCTTCTGGGAATCTAGCAGAAGCAGTAAGCTGAGCTCAGGCGCTTTTCCTTCTGGTGGCTCTTCTATGGTTTGTTTGTATGTTATTTACTAGCATATATCCAAGCATTTCATTACGGCACTCCCATGTGTGCACATGACATACTTTGATCATGGCTCCTTCTCTATCGCTCTTTCTTCTTGCCCTCTTTCTTTTCTTTTCTCTGCCCCTTAGCTACTGAGCCAAAAAAAGAGGCCAGGGAGCCCGAAAGGCAGGCTGAGGAACCCTCCCCTCCCATCATCCTCTCTTTCCTTACCTCTGGCTTGTTTGCATGTGATAACCACAGCCACAGGAAGTGATTTCTCCATTTGCAACAGAACAGAAACCACCAAAGCATCCCAGGAAACCTAGAGGGTTCCAGGTAAAGTGTGAAAGCAGAAAGGGAGCCTTGAAGCCAGTCTAGGCAAATGGGACCCTTCATACCGGCTGCAGAATGGCATCCCTTCAAAAGTGAAAGGCAGCAAAGACCCGAGGAGCCAGAAGAGGAGCGGGATGCCTGCCTGCCTGCCTTCAGATAGTATCTCCTTGACAGAACAGGGAAGCTGCACCCACACAGTCTCATCAATACCTTTGCCTACATCAGACCTGCATAATGCCTACCCCCAAAAAAGCCATAGAATGCCAAAGTAGATGGGGGGGGGGCATTTCCCTAGGACCTACCCTCAGATGAGGGGCTACAGGTAACCCGTGGCTGCTCAGGGAATCTGTTTTCTTCTTCTGGTGCATGTTACACATTTCCCCAGCCTGCTGCCCTCAGGGACTCAGCACCAGCTGCTGTGACAGCACCCACTGCGCCCAATGCAACACATTTCTACTGTCAGTAAGTTCTGTATTTTCCCTATGCAACATACACACTCTTTAAAAGCCACCTCCCACCCTCTATCCCCTACCTCCCACCTCCCACCCCCTACCCTCTACCCTCTGCCATCAGGGTGCTCTCTCTCTCTCTCTCTCTCTCTCTCTCTCTCTGCCAGTCTTTCATTCCCCCCCACATCCCATCTCTGTTGCTCTCTCCCTCTATCTGTTTCTCTCTGTCTCCTTCATGTCCTGCCTCTGAAAAGATCCCACCTTCACTGACAATAAATCTCTCTTGTGAGATCTGTTGCATGGTGTGGCCTTTGTGACATACCTTGGGCCTGACCTGCCAAGGTACTCCTGCTAAATCCCGACAGGACAAGCTTATAACTATTAGGTTATCCGATCCTAAGTGGTCAGTCCCAAAGATTGTGTGTGTGCAACACCACACACAAACACACACACACACACACACATACACACACCCCATTCAATACGAAATGAAGAGGAGGTCATGAATTTGAGAGGGAGCAGAGAAGGAGATACAGGAGGCTATTGGAAGGGGAAAAGTAGGTGATGGGGTGAGTGATGTAAATATATTATCCATATGTGAAATTATCAAAAACTATAATAAAAACATTTAAGTGAAAAGTGAGTCCATGCCCACCAACACACACACACACACACACACACACACAC
>NW_022196911.1:109273425-109273531 GCF_008632895.1 Mastomys coucha
CACACACACACACACACACACACACACATACACACCCAACCCCAAGCCTCTTGCCACAACCCAGTGCTCCCTGGAGAGAGGCTCACTGAATGAGGCATCCTTTCGG
>NW_022196911.1:109273541-109339494 GCF_008632895.1 Mastomys coucha
GGCTGTACCTGTCCTGGGGGCAGTGCCATGAAGCCTCTCAGCCTGGTGGATAGGGGATGGCTTGGCTGGTGGATAGGGGATGGCTTGGCTAGAGGGCAAAGGTTTCTGATAAACATTCCTTCTACTCTTTAAGGGTAGAAGAGGTTTATTTGGTTTGGGTTCCTTTCAATGTTTTATTTTGTTTTTTAATGACAGACACTCATTAGAGTCTTTACATATCCGGGTAAAAGGAGGGGACAACCACCAGAGCATGGGCTCGCACTGTCAGGTTAGCCAGGTGTCACAGTTTTCTCATTATATGGACTGAATTGTCCCCCTCCCTCCATCCCTCCCAAAAGAGACAGATTAAACTCTCCCAGACCTCAGCAAGTGGCCCTGTTTGGATCAATCAGCATTTATAGCAGTAATCAAATCCAAAGTCATCAATATGGCTCCTTATTTGAACACTAGAAATAGGATGTTCGTGTTTGTTTAAATAGGGCTTGGTGGCACCTTAGCCAGCAAAACATTTGCCTTGGTAACAAGACCCGAGTTTGACTCCCCCAAACCCACTAGAAAGCCAGGCACAAGTTTGTAATTGGAGTACTGTGGAGGCTGAGACAGGCAGATCCCTGGGCTCCCTAGCCAATGAAGCCGGCTTAGTGGAGGACCTTCAGGACAGTCAGAGGCCTTGTCTCAGAAGATAAGATGGGTGATGTGGTTCTGTGTACCCGTAATCATATACTCAAGGGGATAAGACAGCAATATATCACAAGTTCAAGTCTACAGGGCTACCGAGACCAGTTCAGTAATGTCTGAGCGCACCTAGGCCAGCCTGGGCAATGTAGCAAGACCTTGTCTCCAGATAAAAACTAAAGCAGGACCACAGGTAGAGTTCAGAACTCAGGGGATTCCCAGCATGCATGTAGGTTCCCCACAGCCACTCCAGATGTCCTGCAAAAGTAAGAAAAATTAAAAATCAAAAGGCAAGTACGAACAGCGGCCAACATACATGACAGAAGCCGATGTGCAGAGACGGTGGGAAAAGCAGGGACACTTGAGTCTTCCAGTAGCTAGGACAGGGACCTGGGATGTAATCTCCCTCGTGGCCACAAAAGAAACCAGCCCTGCTGACACTTGGCTTGACACCAGCAGTCTCCAGAACTGGGGGAGAACACATGGGTGTCCTATAAGACCCCAGGAGATACCTGCTCACAATGGAAGATCTTCAGCACATCTGGTTTCCTGGACTCTCCCGATGTGCCCTTGAATTGTTCGGAGTTGAAGTCATTTCCGTGTGGACTGGTTCCTTAGCAATGTTCTTGAAGAGGGCTGTGGTGGTAGCCTCCTTCTCTATTTCCACTGCCTTCTTCCTATCAGGCAGCAGAGACTTCATATGGGCTATCTCATCTTAGCCTCCTGCAAAAAGAGTAATTGTTACTGCCTCATGGTCTTCTAGGTAAGAGGGCAGTTATACCATGGCTGAAAGAGCTGATACATCTGAGCCAAAGAAGACATTTAAGTGAGTTCCCAGAACAAAGGCTCTGAGGAGAGACAAGCAGATGGGCAGGGAACTTGGTCAGTGAAAGACCCATAAGACTTTTAAAAAGCTATTTACTTATTTTTAACACTGCTTCATGCCGAGCTATCTGTGGCTGAATGAGGATCAGAAGTCCACTGTCTATAAGCATAGCTCCTGGGAGAGTGGTTCAAACTACAGAGGACTGAAGGACTGTCCCTGGCATATGTCACTTCATTGCCAAGCTGAAGGTGGGGAGCTGGGTCATATCTTTGGGCCCATGAATTCCCTCATACTCTGCCACACTCTGGGCTCCCTAGATAATACACATCAATTATAATGACTATTAGTGACTAAATTGTGGCCCAACCCAAAACCACATTTTCTCTATTAGATCTAAATTACTGCACTATCAAGCCTTAGGCAGATTTTTTATAGATTTGATCTTATTGTCACACTCAGAGGGCATTAGTGCACATTGCTAAGGAGCCCAAGGTAATCTAGAGGAATGGTTCCATCCCATCTTGTGGAGGAACAAAGGATCTCATCCTGTCTTTGCTAATGAGCCCAGAGGGATCCTTTTAACTTCTGATTGAGCCCAGAGAGGGGCCTTAGGATTTAAGGGTGTGTTAAATGGACCTAGAGAGCTTATTAAAGCCCAGGTCTCTGGGAACCAGAGACCTGTGGGGTGAGACCCAAGAATTCACATTTTTGATAAGCTTTCAGTGGTGTAGATACTTCCATAATCAACTTCTTAGAGACACCCCTCCCCTACCTCTGATTCTCCAATCTAGAAACTCTTCCCACATGCAGACCCATTGCCCTCCTGGAGGTACTGCTGTTGCGGTTGAATTGAAGAGCTAGGCAAGATGGAGGCCAAGGAGAAGTAAGAAGACCCCCATGGGAACCCAGATGCTCGAACATCTGGCCCACAAATTGTCTGCCACTCTGGAAAGGGTCCCCTCTCATGTGGAATGTGGGCTCTGGAATGACGTCGATAGAGTGGAGCCAGTGCCACACAGACCCCACTTCCTTCACTTGGCCTGTAGGCAGAGGCAGATCAGTCTCTCTCCATACGTCCTATCTCTGCTCCAGCCCTCCTGGTTGCTGGTTTCTATCTTTTAAGCTCCCACTGGCTGCAGAGACAACTAGTGTGTCTATAAGGTCTCTCAAGAATAGACCTGGATGGAAGCAAAGCTTATTCAGTGAGGTGCTGGCTGTTCTAGGGTGAGGCTGAAGTGAAATGGAAAAGCCTTCTCTGTACAGTGAAGAAGGAAGAGAACGCAATGGGTGGAACACACATTCCCAAAGCCACAGAGCAAGGCAGGGCAGGATCCTAGTGGCGTGGACTTTCTAGTTCCCAGCGTGTGCTGGCTGGTTCCATCTGAGCAGAGGACCTGAGTCCTCTGTGTAGAGAATGGAGGATGACTTTATGGAATAGGTTCTTTCATTCAACGTCCACATGATTCCTGGGGGATCAGATTCAGGTTGCCAGGAATGCACAGCAAGCATATTGACCTGCTGAGGCATCTCAGCAGCCACCACCACCACCACCCCCTTCTGTATTGTTTAAAGAGCACCCAAGTGCTCCTATGTACAATCAAAACCAAAACCCACTATGTCAGATATCTGCCCAAAGTCTGCCTCTGCCCCCCTCACCTCATCCCCAAGTGCTGGGATTAAAGGCATGAACCACCACTGCCTGGATGTGGGTTATTCTCAATCATAGCAGAAGAGCTGGCTGAGTCAGTCTGGAGTGGATCAGAGAATAGAATCTGTGTTTCTCTCTCTTTCCTGGAATTGTTTGTTGGTTTACTTGTTTGTTTGTTTGGTTTGTTGATAAGTTGGTTGAGTTGGTTCTTTGACATGGGCTTTCGTGAAGTTTAGGTTAGTTTCGAACTCCATATATAGCTGGGGATAGCCTTGAACTCCTGTTGCTTTCCTTCCAGAATCAGGTCCTTCCAGAGTCAGGACCAGAATCTGCATCTGCGCAGACCGTGGGGAAGTCCTGTGAATATGACTATCAAGTGGTACTGTTCTAAGACCACTGAACTGTGACACCTACCACACCCACCAAGGCCACAGCTCATCTGGGTCTCCCCAACCCATGCCAAATAACACAGGGTGTTCAGAGGAAGGGATTAGAATGTGATGACAATAATGACAAAGACAAAGGAAGCCAATCAGAGAGACAGAGCAATAAGATACAGGGGCAACCATATGTCAGAGAGAGTAGGTCTGCAAACTGAGACTGGGGATGGATAGAGAATGTTGAGGACTTGTCCTGCCACTTCACTCTGAGGTAGGATGAGCAGATGTTCCTCCGGTCTCCTATGGATGGATTCTAACGATCAGCCCCTCTGAAAGTCCTCCTTCTGATCTACCCTTTGTACATCATGGGTGTGGGAGACAGAACAGATGGGTTATGGAGTAGAGGCTCCGTGAGCTCAGCTGTAGGATTCTCTCCATTACCTGACCCCTCCCCACCCCCAAGATAGTGAAGACAATGCTGGTAACACCTCACCTCATGAGTATTTTGCAAAGACTAAATGAGACATAACCTTGAACACTGTAGGTCAGGTGTCTGGCTCATAATAAACAGCCAATTTCTTGGGAGAATCTCCATCCCTTAGCTTTGGTCCAGTGAAGCAATCTCTCTAATTGCTGCTTTGGAAAGGAGCATCCTGTAATTCCATGATTGGGAGCAGAGAAATGCTGTGGGAAATCAGACACAAAATGGAAGAGCAGCAGGAGAGGAAGCCCCGCGATGACTTCGGTTGCGGGATGCTCGCAGACAGACATCCAAAATGCACACAAGCTGATGTTTCCCACACCTGGTAGCAATATCCCAGAGGTGCCCAGCTGACCTCAGAACCTTTTGACTATGCCTTTCACCCAAAAGCATATCACCATGCCAGTCCCTGCCCTCCAAACTTCCCCAAGGCCTACATTTGTACACCACAGACCCTGAACCCCCTGGGACAGGAAATAGTCCCTGTCTCATTTCCTGCCCATAAATAATACCCTACAAAGAGTGCTCACTTCAGTTACATTATCTTGATTTGTAGTTGCCTCATGAGCAAAAGACAGGCTTAGGGAGGAGAGAAGTAAGAGCCAAGAACCCTGCAAAAGTCTCTACTCCTCTTGGATCAGAGAGTTACAATGAAAAGTCTAGGGTGCTTGTGTGTGTGTGTGTGTGTGTGTGTGTGTGTGTGTGTGTGTGTGTGTGTGTGTTGGGGCTGGAAACCAGAGCCTTATGCATGCTAAGCAAGCATTCTACTACAGGGCTGTATACCCTTACTCTTCTGAGGCAGGGTCTCATAGTTTTCCTGTCCCAGCTACTCAAGGGCTGGAATGGAAGGTCTATGGCATTATGACCCAGTAAGGTCCGTTTTTAAAGTGCCTCCTCCATGTTTGAGGAGAGCAGCAATTGTGGTCATCAGAGCTCCCTTCATGAGACTACTTTAAACAGCCATCCATCATCTCCAGAGCTAGCTAACATGTCCATGTGAGTGTGCCTCAGGTAGAGCAGACATTCACATTCAACTGCTCAAACCCAGAGTCACCCTCAAAGCCTAGAAAGTAGGAGTTATCGCCGTTCCCATTTACAGGTGGGTCTTACAAAGTTTCCCAGGCTTGTTCAAAATGATGCCTTTCATCCCTGTGATCAGCAGGAGGAACCAGTGGGAGGGGCCAGTCCACATGACACCAGTGGGAGGGGCCGGTCCACATGACAGTGCTTAGTCAGCCTCTTCGACTTGGAAGAACCCCACGTTCACACACTACATGATTCACTGTAGTTGATGAGCATTACACTTTCTCTAGGCTCAGTTCCCCCACCTAGCCTATCAGAGTGTAGATTCTCAGCTCCTTTGTGGTGTGGTAAGGGCTATCTAGCCTTTCAGAAGCAGCTTTGAGCTTAGAATTGGGAGGGGGGTTGTATTTATTGTTCTGATAATGTCTTCAGTCTGAGATATCAAGAGATCTCTTCTCTTCTCTTGCTCTCCTGCCCCTCAAGCTCTGTAAAGAAGGTACCAGCCATCAGCTATACTGCGAATATTATTCTCTGGGCTTCTCTACCACCCAGGAGAGTGGCATTCCTAGAAAGTTCACTAGACAATCCCTTTGAAACTTTCTGCATATATATATATATATATATATATATATATATATATATATATATAGCATGCATATACACAAACATAAAATATAAATAAATAAGTAAATAAGTACAATGCAATAAAACTATCTTTAAAAGAAGGGTAGAGGACCAGAACTCTGAGGCTCTATATAAAGAAATCTAAACCACTCAGTAGTGTAAGTGACACACGCGTGGTAGCCTGTCTACATGGGTCTACAAGAAGGAACTGGAAGATCTGGAACCACCAGTTGTCCTTTACTGATTGACGACTCAGAGCATGGAGCGTCTTCATTGCCCCTAGCTAGATGCTGAAGCTACAGTAGAGATGAGAGGCAGCTCCTGACCACCCCCAGCCCAAGCCGCGAATGTCCAAACCTGCTGGCATCAAGAAGGGATGAAAAAGAGGGTGAGGCTATCTGGGATAACAGAGAGAGGTGAAGGGAGTGCTGGAGACAGAGCAGAAGGCAGTGCTGAGAAAGAACACGCAGGACCCAGACACAGCTACAGGGAGCTTACGTCCTCTCATTCATTCACTTGCTCACAATATATACAATCAGGAAACATTCGTTATGTGCCTCCCCTGTCCCATGCCACTGAGCTCAAGAGATAACTTGATGCACATGCCTCAGTCCCTTGTTTTCTCATGCAGAAGGAAAGGCATTCCATTTCCAACAGTCACACATTCTACGAAGGAAATTTACAAAACGCATCAAAAGAACCAAGTGCTCTTGAACACAGATGCACATCAGGGTTGCTAGAGGCTTGGGGGCAAATATCCTATAAGGCAGATAGGGATTCCCCCATATCCAAGGAGCCCGGAGTAGCTGGGCTGGAGAGAAGCTGGCAACAGGCAGGCATGGGAACCAGCAAAGCCCTTCCTGACTGCTGGTCTGGGTTTGACTTGCTGAAGTTTAGCAAAAATGAGGTTCACACTTCCTTCATTTTGTGCAGGGAGAATTTACAAAAACATTTAAACTAACCGGGTGAGTTCACTGACTGCATCCCTCAAAGTGGTTAAGAAAGTAGGATTTCAGGATGGGTACTTCAAGTCTACTTGGGATAATTGATAATAATTTATGTCCACATCCACATTTTTATAGGGTGTTCTCAAGCACTTAAATGCAAACATATGTAAATTCCAGAGGATTCCAGTACTCATGTGCAACCAGTAATATACAGCTATTTTTCTCTGGTCTCCTCGCACCTGGAATAAAGAGGCAGTGCCACAGTTGTCACTGGTGTTTGACCACTCAAATGCTCCATCCTGCACGGAGGGACCCTTGGCTGATTGAGTTCTTGTTGAACTTAAACATCTCCATTTTCTTCTTGAAAACAGCTGGTCTCAATCTACTAACTACCCCTTTGCACACTCAAAGACCATTATTAACATTCCCTTTGGCCATAAACATACGAAGAAGTGTTTAACAAATGAAAAAAAAAATGTTTAGCCTTACCAGTAATCAAAGAAATTCAAACGAAAACAACAAAATGCAATTTTTGCCTATCAATTTGGTAACTTTTTAAAATGATAGTCCTCAGGGCTGGCGAGAGGAGGGTGAAGCAGCAATTTCGTACATTGCTGGAGAGAGCATAAATTGACACAATCTCTCAGCATAGCAATCTGGCAATATGCTATCGAAACCCTGAAAATTGTCCTCGGCCTTTCACCCTGCAATTTCACTTGTGGGAATTTGTCTCAGGAAACAATCAAAGAATCAGAGAAGGATTTCTGTGTAGAGGTATTTGGGAGAGCGCCTGGTATTTTGAATTATGAATTACTAAACACTGAGTACAAGTCAGATAATATTGTGGGCTATCTGATAAAGTTGCACAAAGGTACGAAAGGGTTCATATGAGGGTTGGGGACTGTGACTGGTGGCAGAATAATTGCTCAGCATTTATGAGACCCTGGGATGAATCCTTAGTAACACACATATTCTCTCTCTCACACACACCAACACATTCACTCACACATTTACACACACAACACACACAATCATGCACTCACACATACACAGACAACACATATCCACAGACATGCTCATAGACACTCACATACACACACAAAATCATACAAGCACACACAAGTCACATGATCAAGGTATGACTAAGGGCATGCAAAGTAATCAATCTAAAAATCACATCACAAGCACACACAATAAGATATAAAGCCAAATACAGTACTATTTTAATTGTGTAATTACACTCGCCTATGATTTTACATGTGTGTAGGAAAGACTGAAAGCAAACATAGCAAAATATTAACAGTTTTTTATTGAAGGATGATATAATTTTGGTTGGCTTTTTATTTTCTACTTTATAGTTTAAGAGCTCACCTTGATAAAGACACACACACACACACACACACACCTTTGTGTGAAAACAGGGACTCACATATCCCAGATTGGCCTGGAACTTACTACATAGCCTCTCTGTGTAGCAGAGACTGTGTAGCAATCTCTGTGTGTATCTATGTCTGTGTGTCTATATGTCTCTGTGTCTATATGTCTGTCTGTCTTTCTCTGTGTGTATGTATGTGTCTGTATGTGTGTATATATGCATGTGTGTAGCACCAGAGGGTCAAACCCAGGGCATTTCATGTGCCAAGCAAGCCATCACTAATCTACATAGCTGTATCTATTAAATTAATTTTCTTTTAAAAAAAGAAAATTAATAGTTAATTGGGCTTATGCTATGGCTTTAGTTTGCTGACACCCAGCTGAGAAGATTTAAGTCCCTCTCAGTCCCATATAGCTGTAGTCTCAAATAAATTTAAGTAAGAAGACCTTAAGAAGGAAGAGAAGAAGGAAGAATTTTGCACCCACTTCCCTATCAAGCCATTAATCTGAAAATGTAGCCTATGACTCCATCTTCTAAGAAGGGTGGTAGTTTGCTCCACCACCCACTTTACCTCAGTGCAAATAGGTTGTGCAAAGAAGAAAGTCAAACACCTTAGAGCCGGCATAGGAAAGGGGCTACCAAAACTCAGCTCTGTTGGTGGCTTGGTGAAGATTCTCTGTCTCACACACACACAACCATATGGTTACAGGGACTTCCAGAAAGTGGGCACATTGCCCTACCTTTCTCCTTGCCTATGTGTTTCAGAGAGAAAATGAACTATAATTCTTCTGCACACTTGGAAGTGTTTCAAAGGGGACATGATAGGGTTTTCGGTAGACTAAGGAAGGTACATGTTACACTGATGGCAGTCTATAAATCTATGCCTTCACATGTATGACCCTTTGAAAATTTCCTCCTTAGGATTAAACCCTACACCACTCACCTTGGTAATGCATAGCCATTACCAGACACAGGTCTGGCTACCAGCTCTCTTCCTTCTTCTGTGTCCCAGCTTCTCTGGTTTGTTTCCAACAGGAACTCTTTGTCCAATCCACTTTAGACTCTTCTGGATCAGAAAGGAAGTGCAGAGCCTTTGCATGGCAGGTACTAAGTAAGGGGGGCGGAATATATATAGCAACCACAGCATTTGAGGGGCCTCAAGCTTCTTGCCCTTTATCCTTATAGCCAATTAAATAAAGAATGGGAAGCTGCCAATTAAAAAGTCCTAGGTGGCGAAGAAAGCCGGTGGATGGAGGGGCCTTCCAAGGTCCTCCTCAGGCTCTTTGTTCTGATTCCCCTGAACTGCTTTGATCTTGCTTGCGGATTACCCCGGAGATAGATAAGTAAGTTTTCTTCAGGTATTCTGTCATCCTGGCAGCTAGTGATGGAGAAAGAGCGAAGACTGAGATTTTGTAAAATCTACTTCTGGAAAAAATTTAGAAGCTCCAATGAGTTGCCTCGTTATAAAGCTTTTCCCATACCTTAACCAAGAAGGAAGACATTTACGTCCGACCTCCACCACCAACCCCCACTCTTTAGTCAACTGTCTCCCTGGGGCTTCTTTTCTCTCAGATGGAGCTTAATCTGACCCATTTTTCCTTGGCTAGAAATGTCTGGTTCTTGGGCTGAGGAGATGGTAGATAAAGGCATTACTGAAAAACATAAAAAACTGAAATTCACCACACCTGAAAGGAAAGAGGTACTCATTCTAACAGGCACCAGGGAGGGACAGGATTTGGTTGGGCATACGAAGGACAAGGACAGAGATACAGAAAGTGCTCCTGGGTGAGGGGCATCAGTTAGTTCTCTGCTGTCCTTTTGAAACCCTTGAGATATCTGAGTTACGAAGGGAAGAAAAATGGTTTCCTTAGCTCACTGTCTCAGAGATTCAGTGTTGAGGATAGCGAGCCTCCATTGGCTCAGCCTCCAGAGCCGCAGACAGCATGACGCCATGGTGGGAAGAAGGCGTGGGGCCAGTAGCAGACAGGAAATCAGGGTGTGATTTGGGGACCCTGCTTAGGTTTTGCTCACAGCTCACTCTTACACTGTCATTTCCTTCCAAAGATGCTAAATGGCTTCAAGAGCTCCCATATCCTACCTTTAAAGGTCCCATCAGTCACCACACCTAAGGACCACAGCTCCCACATACGGACTCTTGAGAAACAAACAAGAGAGAGCCAAAGCTTCCTGGGAAGTGCTGGGGACAGCGGGACAGTCAGGTTCAGGCCATGTAGAGTGTAATAGAGGCAGGAACTAAACAAACCGAACGGAGCCCATCACCAAGAAGCCTGGGACACCACCACTGGGATTATTGCACTTTATCACAAGGGCCGTGAATCGTCAACTCAGGAAGTGGTGCTGTCGAGACTTCTTCTGTCAGAAGGACAAGAAGCTGACACCAGGAATCCAGACTGGAGCACAGATAAGAGGTGGAGGTAGAGACTTTCCAGACCCCCTCCCCCACCCCAGGCAAGATCCTGACTGGAGAGGACAAGAAAAAGGTCGTTCAAGAAGAGCAGAGATGAAATGGCACATGGGGGATGCAGGCAAGCGAGATTAGATCCTGCACAGAGGGAGCAGAAGGACTGGGGCCTGGAAGAAGTTTGCAATCACCAGAGTCAGATGTTCCCAAAAGACTGGGTAGGCTGGAAGTGAGGTTAGGAAAACGTTTGAAAGCCCCATTTTATCAGGACAGTGGGGACGGAAGGCAATTGCAGTCAGCTGAGGAATGGATAGGAGGGACGTGGGGGCAATACCTACAGATGGCTCTGGATAGTCTGAATAGAGGAAGAAAATGAGGGAGGCTGACTTGAGGCATTTTAGAAAGTGTGTGTGTGTGTGTGTGTGTGTGTGTGTGTGTGTGTGTGTGTGTGTGGTATGAGCATGTGTGTGTGTATCTGTGTGTGGTGTGAGCATGTGTGTGTTTCTGTGTGCGTGTGTATGTGTGCAGTATGAGCATCTGTGTGTGTGGTATGAGAATGTATGCATGGTGTGAGCATGTGTGTGTAAGCATGTATGTGTGGTGTGAGCATGTATGTATGGTGTGAGCATATGTGTGTATCTATGTGTGGTGTGAGCATGTATGTGTGGTGTGAGCATGTGTGTGTGTGTATCTGTGTGTGGTGTGAGCATGTATGTGTATGTATCTGTGTATGGTGTGAGCATGTATGTGTGATGTGAGCATGTATGTGTTGTGTGAGCATGTATGTGTGATGTGAGCATGTGTGAGTGTGTGTGTGTTTGTGTGTATCTGTGTGTGGTGTGAGCATGTATGTATGGTGTGAGCATGTATGTGTGTACCTGTGTATGGTATGAGTATGTATGTGTGGTGTGAGCATGTGTGAGTGTGTATATATGTGTATCTGTGTGTGGTATAAGCATGTGTGTGTTTCTGTGTGTATGTGTGTATGTGGTGTGAGTGAATGTGTCTCTGTGTGTGTATGTGTGTAGGTCAGAAGTCAATATCAAGTATCTTCCTTAGTTTCTCCCCATCTTTTTTTTTTTCAGATGGTGTCTCTCCATCTGAGAGCTCACCAATTCATCTACACTGGCTGAGCAGCAAGCCCAAGGATCTGCCTGTCTCTGCCCCTCCCCATCCAAATGATGGAGTATCAGAAATGCGTTGCTACATTAAGGTTTCATGCGGATGTCCCCGTCTTCACATTTGCACAGTCAGCACTTTACCATCTCCCAGCCCCACGCTTGGGAAGTTAGGTTGACTCCAAGACATCTGAGCACCGAGAGGAAGATGCTGGAGAGCATCATTTAGCATGAGACAAAAGCCAATAGAAATAAAGCTGTGTGCACCATCAAACCTTGAAAGGAGCAAACAGCAAGACGAATGAGGGGGTGGATGGTTGTGTGATGACGGTGCTGATGGTGACAGTAGCGGTGGTGGTGTTCACAGTGGTGGTAGCGATGGTGGTAGTAACAGTGGTAGCAACGATGATGTCAGTGATGATAATGGCAGTAGTGGCAGTGATGGTGGTGACGCTGTTATCAACAATTACTGCCTGCTTCCACTCGAGTTCCCCATAGTGTTTAATCCTCACAATCACTTTATTCTGCATGCACATGAGGAAATGATATCCAAGGGAAACGAGTCAACTACCCACAGGCGAGCATCAAATAGCAAAACAAGGTTTTCTATCCATTTGTGCCCAGGGACACAGCCTCATGGGCCACTTGGAGTCAGCTTAGAGTGGTGTCCAGGGCCTCGCCCAAGAGCTGGAGGTGAGATCATCTCCTGTGAATGGTGGGGGTGGAAGCCGGGGAGGGAGGAGGAGAGTTGAAACAGCTGCTGAGAAGAATGTGCTAGGGATGGGCCGGGGGGAAAAGAGGGCACCAGGAGCTTTCCAGAATACTGATGGCTTCCAGAGCTTCCAGGAGATCCATCTCTCTCTTATCGCTTGCATTCCCAGTGCTGATTCCTGTGCAGAGTGGTCATCTACAGTCCATGGGTCCTTTCTTGTCTTTCCTTCTCTAATCTCAAGGGAGTAAGCCATGAGATCAATGTAGAACTGATAGAAGACTTCAGGGCATGGAGCTGGTGGGGCCGGGGAGAGCAACCCTCCATCACTCTCCTTTCAGACCACAGACTCCTACTCCTCAGTCACTAACTCATCCATCTCATGCCACATCTTCCTACTGGAGTTCTTGGTCCCTTCGGTGAACAATCGGAGAAGAGAGTGCTTCATTTTGAGCCCAGGTCCTAAACCGTATCTATATCACCAATGTGACTTACTACTTTGGAGATAGTATCAGAGGTAGACAGACCAACCCTCCCTCTTCTGACGTAAATCCATCCAACACATTGAAGGTGATAGCCAGACTTGAAGACACACAACTACTGCATCTGAGACAAGGCCCTTCAGTTGCCATAACAAACCAAATAAGCAACTGATCAAATTACTAAATTCCATCTGAGACAAGGACCTTGAAAAAATTGGACTCATTTTAATACTTTATAAAAATGGCTAACAGGACCAGGGAACTGGCGTCAAAGTCCAGAAGTGTGTTGATTTGTTGTCTCTAAATGTCATTATCAACTTACTGGAGCTTCATGGGCTGGTGGCTGCTTTTATTAAAATCTTGGGGGCTGGAGAGATGGCTTGGTGGTTAAGAGCACTGGTTCATCTTCCAGAGGACTTGAGTTCAATTCCCAACAGCCATATGATAGCTCACAACCATCTGTAATGGGATCTGATTCCCTCTTCTGGGGCATATGAAGACAGACCACTTATATACATAAAATATATGAATAAATAAATAAACCTTTTTTTTAAAAAAGTATCTTCTTGGGGCCCTGTTCTATAAGGCTAGCAGCTCAGTTGTCAAAGAGTTGCCATAACCGAATCTCTATAATACAGAAAAGGTGCAGGGAAAAACCTATGTCTCTGATCAGGGGGAAATGGTGGTGTTTGAGAGGGTATGTGCAATGCTCTACTCTGTATTAACTATAATTATATTTGTAAGAAAGGGTTAAGAGAAAGGGGAGACAGAGCCAGGGGGATGGTGCCGTTGGTAAAGTGCTTGCCAAGGACCTGAGTTCAATGTCTAAGGACACACGAACCCCCTGAACCTGGTAGTATATAATTCCAGTACCAGGGAGTCAGGTGCTCAGGACTCACTGATCTGATAGGTTAGCCAAATCAGCCAATCCTAGGCTATAGTCTCTGCCTCATAAAATAGGGTGGATAGCAACTGTAGAAGACATCTGAGATTAACCCCTGGCCTCTACACACATACACACGTATACACAAACACACGCACACACACTCTCACACACACACACACACTCACACACACAGAGTATTTTTTAAGAGGAGCATTAAAACTTGTGGGGCATGTCTACATGTATGAGAAGCAAAGATCCTTATGCTGCATATGGTGTGTACATATGAACATGCATATAAGCACACGCACATAAGCGCTCATGTACATACTCTGGGTTTCTTAAGAGTCATGTACCATGACCCAGCCCAGGTTAAGATCAAATACGGGTACCTTCGGTGTGAGCAGAGCTCTCCCTCTAAGTAAGGGCAATGTCTTCTAACAGCCCAGCCTGCCCTCAGTCTGTTCTCCAGGCAATTTCCCTCTTCCCCTTAAGTCGCCTTGAAAAGCAGTCCAGGGCAACAAATCCCTCCAGCTCATTCCAGCACCGCTCTAATTAATGCAGGAGAAAATTAATTACAGAGGGATTTTTCAAGACCTCTGCATCTAATGACCAGCCCCGGTTCCCCACAACCCCTCTAACTAATTGCAGTTCCCCATTGGCCAGGCCCAGCCCGGCCCTCTGCCTTCCCCTCCCCCTCCCCTCCCTTCCCAGAACCCTGGAACAATACCACAGGCTAATTAGGCAGGGAAAGAGTTTCTTGGCAAAGGGGCGAATGCTAGGTCAGTACCTTGAACAACCCAGAAGAAAAACAAAACAGCATTAAAAAAGGGGGTGGGGGGAGCAGGAGGTGGGTGAAACCTGTTAATCCCAGGCACATTTCCGCCAAATATTCTCTCTCTCTCTCTCTCTCTCTTTTTTCAAGTGTTTTCTTCCTGGTAAACAATGTTCTGTAGCTAGCTCTGAAGATTTTTAGGTCCCTGTTGCTTAGTGATACTGGGGAAAACACTAGGTCTCCACCTCAGTCCCGTTTTGTCCCTTCTGTTGCTTGTCCCCACTCCACTGAGAGGTGGGGACACAGGTCTCCCACAGGAAGAGACAGGCTGTGAGTAAAGAACGGCTGAGCTCTTCCCCTCGTCCCACTCTGTTTCCTATCTCAAAGCTTTTCCAAGTCAGGCAAAGAAGCTTGCAGTGTTGTAGGCCAGTGCTGGCCTGCCCCATGCAAATCTCTCTGGCAAAGCAAATGTGCTTGATCCGTGATGCCCAGTGTGGGAGTTACTGGCCCATGCGGCCATCAGACACATCAGGCACCTCACATGTAGCTCCTGTCCCTGAATGGGACTACTCCATTGTCGTGAATGGGAATCAAAATAACCAAATCAAGTATGTGGCTTGGTACCCACAGATCCTGGCAACCCCTCTCTAAGGGCACATGGCAATAAGTAAGATCTGCATCTCTAGGTGAGGGACAGAGGATGGGGAGGTCTAAGAAGCACAGCATCCTTAGTTTGAAGGTGACTCCCTCTACTTTCTGTAACCTTGGGCATTGCTTAATTTGAGCCTCAGACTCCTCTTCTATCAGGTTAGAGAGCCACACTTCAGGGCCACCAGAAGGCTTTGGTAATGAATGTTAGGTCTCTGGTGACTCCTTTCAATACAGAAATGCAGAAGAGCAAACACAGTCTGACATGGCCCTCTATTTAGATGGTTTGGGGTTTTTTTCTTTTTGTTGTTGTTGTTTTGTTTTGTTTTGTTTTTTGAGAAAGAGAACAGGAGGCTGGGTGGCTAGGGAGGTGGAAAGGAGCTGGGTGGAGTTTGGGGGAGGAAAGACTACAAGAAAATTATGTTGTATGAAAAGTTTTTTTCAAATAATTTATAAAATACAATATGAAACTGAGTGTGTGAGAGAGAGAGAAAGAAAGAGAGGGAGAGAGAATCTCACTGGTCTGAACCCCTAAGAACAGTGGCCATGGAGCTTGGTGTAGAGGGGAGGAAGAATGCAGAGGAAGCTGCAGAGAGACAGACAGACAGACAGACAGACAGACCACATCCACACCTGAGACATTTCCAGAGCCATATTAAGGCTTGAGTGGGGGGACACACCATGTGACCTGAGAAAGCCTTGCCTCACCCATATTCAGGGAGTCCCTTCCCCCCCTCAGCAAATGGAACAGGGATGGAACGGGGCCTCTCTGGTTTCCATTTTGCGGTTTGCTTATGCTAAATTGCAGTTTCCATATAAAGCAAAGCCCCCAAACATGTTTTTAATAGCAAGGGAAAGGTCTCCCAAAGAGACATGCATGGGGGCTTGGAAGCAATCCGGCAGGCAGGAAGCAGTCTGTCCTTCCCTCTCATCCTAAAACAAGAACTGAGGTTTCTAAGAATCACAACAACAAGAAGAAGAAAAATTGCTAAAGGGTCTGATGACACAGAACCTAAAACCTGCCCTCTCTGTCCCATGTCCCTCCAGACCATCCCTCGATGCCCAACCCCTATGCCTCCCTAATCTCCAGCTCAGAAAGGATGGCTGGAACAACCCAACCTTCTCCACATAGCCCTAGCATCTGGAGAGCCTCATGGCCCACTCACTTCCCCTATGTATCCCCAGTCACTCCTCCAAGCAGGGAGGGTTCGGATCACCCGGTGCTAAATAACTCCCTGGTAGGAGAATCTGTCCTGCTGCCGCTTGGCAGAGGAGAGGCAGGAAGCTATTTAGATAGATTATCTCCCCTTTCAGGAAGTTCTGAGGAACTTTTTGATTGCAGTTCACACAAACTTTCTGTCTAATGGTCATTTAGTGATGCTGGCTCATTAGGTCACCAGAGAGGAATGCTAGGCTAATTCAACCTCATTGCAGAGTCTCCACTTACTGCTCCTGATCCAAGGGAGGAGACAGAGCTTCCATGGTCCTGTGGTAGACCAAGGCTAAGGGTTCAACCTAGAGGTCACAAGGGTGCAACCCTAACCTCACAGCCCCTTCTTAGCTCCCACATAAACACCTCTTACTCGTAAGAGAGGCTTCGAGCTTTCCCAAGGAATTTAGAGGGTGACAAAATGATGTGCTTTGCATAGGTGCTCTCTGGGAGTCCAAAAGCGTCTTTAGCAGAGGTGGTGAGACTCTTATTACCAAAAAATAACATGATCTAGATCCACAGTCAGACCATAGGCATGCACATAAGCTAGCCACAGGCTTCTGTGAAGATGGTGACTGGCAGCCATGACTGATTGGTGATTCCATCCCAAACACTACGCTAAGAGCTTTATAGGAATTCATTCGTTTAAGGCCCCTGACAACTCAAGGTGGTGGGAGCTATGAGGAAATTGGCCCAGAAAGCCAGACACTCAGCTAAAGATTACAGCAATGGAGTGAACGGGTTGGATCTGGCCCACACTGACCTTATTAAGGCAATGGCAAACAAGTCCTGTGACTACAGCTTCCGGTAGAGCAGGTGCCAGTCGCAGAGGACTTAAAAGCTTGGCTGGTGTGACTGAAAAACCAAGCATCTAGTTTTATTTAACTGTAATTCATTTAACTTTGAAGGCAGGAAAGATGGATAGAGCGGTATGCTCAAATGGGGTGGGGGTGGAAAACAGACTTCTTGGTGAATCTCTCGTAGAGTGAGTGACAGACAGGACTAATGAGAAATGACTCTACGGGGATGGGGAGATGGCTCAATGGTTAAAGCGTTTGCTGCCCATATAAGAGCCCCAGAGCTCTGATCCTAAGAACCCACAGAAATGCCTGGTGGACATAGTGGCCCACCTGTAATTCCAGCCTAGGAAGGGGGAAACAGGGGATTCCCCAGACTAAGCTGACTGGCAGGAATATCCATGTTGGTGTGGTCTGGGTGGGACTGAGAGAGCCTGGCTCAATTAATAAAGTAAAAGAGTAAGGGATGATGAATCTTAAAGTCAACTTCCTTCATGCATGCGTGAGCACACAAACACACATGTGCACACAGATGCAAGCATACATGTATAAACATAAACATGCATCACACATAAACATACACATGCTCCCCACAAGCACACACATATGACCTCACAGATGCAAATATGTATATATATATATACACATATATATATAAACATGCACCATACACTCACACATACACACAGATATAAGCATGTACTTCATGCATGCATACACACATAAACATACAACTCACACATGCACACACATGCATACACATGCATGCACACAGGAACACAAATATAGAAAAAGAGAAAAGGGGGGGTACACACCCTGTTTTCTCTGAGATGACAGACATCCGGTCACTTCAACTCCACAGTTTTATTCATTTGCCCTTCGGAACACCTTTCCTAATGATTGGGTTTTCAAATAGCTTTCTACACCCCTGGGGTACATATGTTGTGCCTGCATCTTCAAAAAACATTTGGAAATTTCAAACAACAGACTCGAGAAAATACAACCACACAGAGACACATCAGAACCTACACAGGCATGGCTATGCATTTGTACTTAAATAAAAATGATTGGGGATGAGCACTTTCTGCACAATCATGAGGAACAGAGTTCAAATCCCCAGTTCCCAAGGAAAAAGCCAATATGACTGAACATGTATGTGCCTTGAAGTTCAGCAGCATGGAGGGTTTCGGGCCACCAGCTTAGCTCCAGATTTTGTGAGAGACTTTGTCTCAAGAGAATGAAGTGGAGACTGATAGAGCAGGGAATCTCCTCTGGCCTCTGTGTGCACACTTATGGGTATATACATATACCTCAAGCACATATACACATGTGCACATGTACACACAATGCATAGAAACAGATTTACGGGCATGCACATACACGCAGACACAATATGTGTGTCCGTGTATACTGGTGCATATGCTGTGGGTGTGCACAATGAGCAGTTGTATGCCACACAGCAGTGTCTCACTTCACAATGGACCTCACATGACCATAATCCCATCATTATGCAGTGCATTAGTCATCTGTTTGTAGCGACAAGGGTGCACAAATAAGCTTATTGCTTTGCCAGGAGTTTAAAAGCATAGCACATATACAGCTATATACTATGTAATAGTGCACACCCAATAATGAGAAGAAACAACCATGTTAGTAATCATATGTCCACTACACATTCTTTCTTCTTGCTTTACAATGCACTCCTTATTAAAGAGACACTATCACTATCATGAGTCCTGGGTCTACTGTGTCTCATGACACCAAGGGACCTCATGACAAGCAGCCCAGATCTGATCGTGGTGTTCCATGTTGTTTGCTCAATGACAAGAAACACCCAAAACTCCCTCCATCGCAGAGCAAGGTCAAATGAATTTGTGAAGAAGCAAAGCAAGGTAGGATTAAAGGGGAACTTAAATGCTGCTCTCTTTCAACTATCCAGGGGAAGCTAGATGTCATGTCACATATCTGTGAGCCCAGTACTTGAGAGGTTAAGAGGCTGAAGGATCATGGGAAGTGTAAGGCTAGCTTGGTCTACATAATAATTTACAGGTCATCCAGATCTCTATAGCAAGTTCCAGGCCAGTCTCAAAAGACCAAAAATAAACAAATGAAAATAAAGCAGCTTAGGGACATGGTGCATACAATCGGTGACCAAGTCGATGAGACACAGGGACACAGACACACCCTGCACATAACCTCTGTGAGGGATTTTGCTCTCCTCCACCTCTGGAAACACGTTGAGGGGCTACTTCTCAGTTCTTGGAGGCATCCATAGTTTCGGGAGCTACAGAGGGTGATCCTGATCTGGCTCAGAGTTCCAAGAGATTTCTTGTGGCCTGGACAAGCTGGTTGTGAGACACAGCTGTGTAGGTATCCACATTCAGCAGAGGACAGAGGAGCTGGCCTCTTGTCCAGAGAGCCTCAACCACCCCCTCCCGACACACCTCCTGGGATCTGGCACTCCACAGCCTTTCTAATGAGCTGTCTCAGGGAGGGGGTGGCCACTTTCCACGATATTTTGGCCACTGCTTGTCCGTCTTTAGAATTCTGTCTTCAGTTTTCCATGTACAGAGTGCCGTCTGCCGTGACCTTTCCCTCGCTGCCATCTCTGACGGCTTCTCATGCGTGAAACATATGTTTGTTCATTATTTTGTTGTCCACAGCCTTCCCTCAAAACCGTCCTGCCCGGGGCTCCCTCCCCAGACCCTTTACCCCCATGTCACACATATAATGAATGACCATCCCTTCAGACAACAAGGTTGAAAACTTGTGGTCTCCAAGGCAACAGGGTATCCTGTGGTGGGGGCCAGGATCCAGCCAGTAAAGAGCTAGGAGTAAAGAGGTGGGGGAGGTCCACGCAGAGATGATATCATTCCTAAGGCCTGGAAGCAGCCAATCCTCAGACAAAGACATGATGTCATCTCCCCCCAGGCCCACCCCCTTGTGCCTAGGTAGCCCCACTGGGAATTCTAGACAAGTATTGAACTGAAATTGTATTGCTGAGAGAGAAAAGGGGATGGGGGATGGCAGTGGAGAGAGAGGGGAAAAAAAAATCTATGGACTTTCTGGATGGCCCAGGCAGACACGACAGTCTTCACTAGTGGCAGCCCCATAAAAATGTCACCAGTTCAGGCTTCCCCTGCATTACAACACAATGATTTCTTTGGAGAGAAGAAAAAAAAAATAACGAAGATTTATTTTGCAACCACACCCCCGCCTCTCTTGGAAGAGAAATAGGAACCCACAACAAGTTGTGAATGAAGAATGTGCAGCTCTCTCGCTCTCTCTCTCTCTCTCTCTCTCTCTCTCTCTCTCTCTCTCTCTCTCTTTCCACACACACACACACAAACCCAAGCAGAGGATGGAACAGGCACACATGGACACACTCATGGACACATTCACTCACACCCGATTAAGCAGCTCTGGGCCCCCTCTCAGTGGCCACACAAAGATAGAGAGTAGCTGTAGGTCCCCAGGGTGGGGGCCTGGTCTGAGGCAAAGCTGCCTGGTCTAGTAGAGTGAGCCACTTGGGGTGGGGGTGGGGGGCAGGGAGGAGAGGGGAGTCTGTCCCCAAAACAATGACAGCATCTAGGGCTTGGTGCCAGGCTCCCAGGAGAAGCAAACAAGCCTGGCTTTTGGGAGGGGTGTAAGCTCATTAGAGAGCCTACTGAAGTGTTGCCACCAGGCAAGGACAGGGGAGGGTGTGTGGCCTTCCTCTGCCAGCTTTTCTCTGCTGACACTCAGAAGCAGGGCTGCCTAGAAACTGGTACACTAAAGCTTCCCCCCTAAATGCTACAAATGTTCCCAGGAGTCTAGGACATGGGCTAATATGTCCAGTGGCTGTGACCAGGCCAGAGTTGTCCCTGCCTTGAATCATGCAAAAGAATCTAGTTCCTCCAACAGGGTTTTTCTGGTTCTCTGTGCTTTTGAAGAAACAAAGAAGCAACGATTTCCACATCCCCCAGGCCCACTCATGTTTTACAGATGTGGACATCAATTCCCAGAGAAGGGTCCAGCCCAGGATACACTCAGTAAGTCTAAGTAACACTCAGTAAATCTAAGGCTAGACCCAAGGCTATCTCCATCCTCCTCTTCATAACTCAAGAGGAGCCAAGGACACAGTATTCAAAACTAGCACCTGGGGATGGTAGGAGTTATCAGTCAGTCTGCCAACCAACCATCTTTGTGCTAAATAACCACAATGTTGAATGTGTTGATAAGTATGCCTTCCATGTTCCTATAAATGACCAACACAAGAGAATCATTGTAAATCTGGCTACACACACACACACACACACACATACACACACACACACGCTCAGCACAGGCTTGATTTCAGCCTTGACACACATCAAGAACAGAATCCACCAAGCATAATGAGAGTGAGGAAAGGGGGTTGGGTTGTACCCCTCACCCATTCATCTCTTTAAACCTACTTCTGTCAGCTAGACCCCAACTCCTAGTTTCCAGAACCTTCCTAAATAACACTACAACCAGTGGCCACCCATTTAAAACATGGCCCTGTTGGGGACATTTCAGACTCAAAAGATAACAGCAAACAAGACAGGAGACCTGAAGATACATGCACATTTCATGTGTGTGTTAGAGAAAAGTTCCGGGAAGAAGAGCTCACCTAAAGTTTAACAAATACTTAATAGGCTTCCTACGTCAACATCAACCTGCAATACAAACCAGACTTTGCATATAATCTGCCCTTGTGGCACTTATATGAAGAGAGGGAGACTGAGGCTGAAAAACATATATTTCTATGAGCCCAGGAAGGCAGAGACTTGATTGTGTTGATAGCATAAAGTCTGGTGCCTCACATTTAGTAGACAGGCTATGTCAAATGAGTGAACTACAGTAGCATCTAGAAGGGGGTTTGTAACTCTAGATGGTACTAG
This sequence comes from Mastomys coucha, assembly GCF_008632895.1. NCBI lineage: Eukaryota > Metazoa > Chordata > Mammalia > Rodentia > Muridae > Mastomys > Mastomys coucha. The sequence goes on from NW_022196911.1 coordinate 109,295,469, forward strand.
CAAAGACAGAGTGTAGATGGAGGAGCTATAGAAGCAAAGAATGCCCAGCTGTGATGTCGGGGTGCGTGAGAGAAGGAGGGGCCCGGGAGGTAGCTGTCAGAAAAATGCACGCTGCTGCATAAACACAAGGACTTGAGTTCAATCCCCAGGGTCCACATTCTTACAAAGTTGGGAGAATTTACAAGCATTTACTTATAGTTCCAGGGCTAAGGAGTCAGAGATGGGCAGATCCCTAAAGCTAGAAGGTTGGCAAGTTCCAGGACAAGTCCAATATTCTGTCCTAAAACACACACACACACACACACACACACGTGCATGAACCCCATCCACCAAATACACACACACACACACACACACACACACACACACATATATACACTGAATAGTAACATAAGCATCAGTTGTCAATGGAAGGAACAGAGATCATGTTAAGCACAGAGAAGAACATTTCAGCCACACAGACAATAAATAATTCCAACAATTATGACACAAAAAAACAAATTTGTGCTTGTATTTTGTTTCTTTGAGAGGAGGTCTTACTCTTACTATGCAGCCCAGGTTGGCCTCGAACCTGGGATCCTTTGCCTCAGAACACAGAGATGAAGTTGGGAACCTGGTCCTAGACCAAGGAAGGAAGCCAGAAGAGACAGGATTTGACCACTTTACCAACCAGATGGCAATCCATTCAGTATAAAGCAGGATCCAGGCAATATGTTGAAGTGGCAGGTGAGGCCAAACACCCCATGCATTCTCCGTGCTGCTCTTTTCAGACTACACTTCATTTGGAAAATTTGCAAGCATCTAAACAGACATGACGAAGCAATGGCTGGGAGCTGCTCCTTATTAACAGCCATAGCATTTACCGGTGTGAATGAGCAGCGTGATCTGCACCCCTTAGGGACAGGTTCCGTGCCACTTGGTCCTTTACCCCTCGGATTAGTTACTTTTAAATGCAGTGCCCAAACTCCCTATAAAAAGCCATTTAAGCCAGGCAGTGGTGGCGCATGCCTTTAATCCCAGCACTTGGGAGGCAGAGGCAGGCGGATTTCTGAGTTTGAGGCCAGCCTGGTCTACAGAGTGAGTTCCAGGACAGCCAGGGCTATACAGAGAAACCCTGTCTCAAAAAAACAAACAAACAAACAAACAAAAACAAACAAACAAAAGCCATTTAAGATATGTGTTTATTCTGACTAACCGTTCAAGGGGCTGACTCCATCACGGTGGCCATGGTAAGGCAGCAGGCAGAGGAGGCACGGTGACAGAAGCAGCTTTTCAGTACTGCTTTTGGCTTTTGCGTCTTGAGGCAGGCTCTCACTATCTCTCAGATCCACGATTGCCCCTTCTCTAGACTATTGAGTGATAAAATTGAGGTATACCACTATACCTGACTCCCCTTCCCCACCTCAATAGAATATTATGAGGAGTGGAGATGTCTGACTCAGATAATCCTTATAAATAGATAATGTGCGTCATTGCTGACACTGAGTCCTCTGGATGAACCAGGTGCCATATGTCCCACAGTAATGATGTAGATACCCAAGACTCTCCCCGTGTCCTTACTAATATTAGCTACTTCTGTAGGGGTTATAACACTCATTGTAGATAATAAGTAGTTTGAGAGAACACATATTAGAACGCTGTGAATCTCCTGCTCGCTCCCAGTATCTCTAGTCTAGGTTTACAACCAGTGGAGATGACCATCACCTGAGCCTTCTAGGTTTACAACCAGTAGAGATCACCATCACCTGAGCCAACCTTCATTCGATTTCAAATGATTTTCCCACTCTAGGATTCCTCCTGTACCTACATTTCAGCCCCTGGAATTCGATTAGTAAAAGCTTACTGTACTGATTTTTTTTTTTTTCAAAAAAAGATGTATTTATTTTATTTATATGAGTACACTGTAGCTATCTTCAGCCGCACCAGAAGAGGGCATCAGATCCCATTACAGATGGTTGTGAGTCACCATGTGGTTGCTGGGAATTGAACTCAGGACCTCTGGAAGAGCAGTCAGTACTCTTAACCGCCGAGCCATCTCTCCAGCCCTACAGTACTGATTATCTGCTGGTTGTAGTGAGAAAAGTCCTGACAGGAAGCCACTGGGAGAAGGAAGGCTCTATTTGGACTTACAGTTCAAGAGACAAAAAGTCATTGTGGAGAGAAAGCTTCGTTAGCAAGAGGCAGGGTGCTGCTTGTCATGTCATATCTGCAGTCAGGAAGCAGAGGGTGCACAGGAAAAGTGGGGCCACTCTATAAAACCTCAGAGCCCATCTGCCTCCACCTCCTTCCCGAATAATGCCACCAGCTGGGGACCAAGTGTTCAAACACATGAGCCTATGGGAGACATTTTATAGTCAAGTCACAATACCAACCCTTTATCTCTCTTTATGTGTTTGTTCTGTCATTTAACTGTCTATATGTCTGTCATCTATCTACCAATTGATATATCTATCTGCCTGTCTGCCTGTCTGTCTGTCTGTCTATCTATTCACCTGTCATCTAACTGCCTATTCATTTACCATGAATTTTCGACTTCCTATTATTAATGCCACGCTAAGTTACACTGGTGTTCAAATATACAGAGGATGTGGCCAGCGGCAACACCTTCAAATTGTCTCTTTCCGCCCAAGTTGGATCCTCGTATCAAAATTCATCCTTTAAATTCCACATCACTCCTGTATATTAAATACAAATGACCTTCCGAATACCCTAGGAGTCCCCATGGGACCATGATGTGGCCCATGCATCCGGAAGGATCAGTGTTTGAAGGATGCAGAGGGAGCTTCGGTGGCTCTTCCCACCAAGTGGGAAGTGATTCAGCTTCACGCAGGAGCTAGTGAGCCCTTTGCAGATCAAACACAAGAACATAAGAAACACAGGCCTTCGGGGACATATAAGGACCTCTAGAAAGACTTTCATAGACGGCATGAGTGTGCCTTGGCCTCTCAGACAATACTCTTGGAACTGAGAGTCAAGGATGTGGAGACACACCAGGCAGAGACACACAGCTCTAAATACCACATTCTTGACATTTTTGTGGATTTTGGTGCAGTTTTTAGCAGTCTCAATACAAGGCGCCTCATCACCATCCTCATTTTTGGCAACAGACACTCCAGCTCTTTGCTGTGTTCCCTCATGCCCCAAGCAGATCTCCTCACAGAGAACACTGGGGGCAGTTACTCCAAAAGGCAGCAGACTTACCTCAGGTATTGTGGCCCTGTGCAGGGACTCTGGCTTGGGAGGTAACCTTGCCTCCTCTTGAAAACAATGAACACATACTTCTGGGCCCCTCTCGGAATAGTTAGTTATTTGACATATCGAGCAGTGTGCCTGTAGAGGGTCCCACCTCCCTGGGCTAGTTACACCGATGAAGACTCATGAAGGATGCTAAACCCCAACACAAATAACACACCTGGCTTTGTATCCTGATCCTGTATGTGCCAGGAGCCAACCTAGAGCAGTCGTCCAAGGTGAAACTTCAGTCCTGTGCAGTGACCCCAACCAATACTCCTGCCATCCTCACCAGAAGAACTTAGGATAGACATGTGCAGGAACAGACAGGTGACCAAAGGGGGACGTTGTGATAAGGTGTTGAGCAGTCAGCAAGGGAGGAAGAGGAGAGGCCTCAGAAGAGACCAATGCTGCTGACCCTCTTTATTCAGGCCTTCAGAGTTGCGAGAGGTCAATGCCCCTTTGTTTAAGCTGCAGCCTGCAGAGTTTTGCTCGAGCAACTGGCAAAGAAATTGCTATTGCTGCTTTCACCTTCTGCACAGCCATCTTCTCCTCCCCTCCCCTCTCTCCTCTTCCCTTTCCCCTCTGTGGTAATCCTGCTTAGGGTTCCCCAGGGCTTTCAAGGATTCCCACAGCAGAGCCTAGCTGGAGCCCCTCCTAGAAGAGACGGCAGGCCGAGAGGACATCTGGTCCAGACCGCCAACTTCTTTGATGCCCGCTTTGTGTTTAGTCCTTGCTTCTTGTTCAGCAGCCTGCCGCCAGCTCCACTGGTCATAGATCCACCACTAAAGCTCAGCCCGCAGCCCTTGGCATCCCGAATTGGAGGACCCAAAGAGGCATGGGGGAAAGAAAATCACTCTTTGTGGGTCTGTGGCTTCTGACAAAATGGGTGCTTGCTGCCCACCCACTGGCTGGCCCCACAGAAAGGCTGCCAGGACCCGGCTGGGCTCAGTGAGTTCTCAGAGGCTGACACTGGCTGCTGGAGAATGGAAGGCCCCAATGTGCTCCCACCAAGCTGCCCACTTTAATCAGATATTATGGGTGGCCTGGCTAGATCAGGTAGCATCCCCTTACTCCTATGATCTCACATGATAGCCCTCAAAGCCTCATGTCACCAGGTGCCAGGCACAGTCTTCACAACCTACATACAAGTTGGGATGCTCTGGAGGGTAGAGTGTGTAAGAGGAGGACCAGTTGCCCCGGGGCTGGGAGGAGACCCTTGCTATTAGTTCAGTGTAGCTCCTGTCCTGCATACCGCAGGAAGCCTGCACTGGGTGGCTCTGTTTGCAGCCAGTTCCCATGCAGCCTTAGCCTTCTCCCTGCGGGCAAATCAGGGCATGTCCGGAAATGATTGTGATCAGCCACACTACCCGAGAGCCCAGCCAGGGAGAAAACACTCTGTTCTTCTATTTTATGAATGAGTAAACCTGTATGCTTTCTATAAATGTCTGTGTAAATCACTGGTGGGCATTCCCCTCTTGGCACGGGAAACACCCAGCCGAGGCCTCTCCGGCAGCTTCTTCCTAGAGAGGAAGCTGGGGGCCTGTTCTCTGCACCTCTGGGCTTTAGGAAGCAGCCTTCCGCACTGTGCTCTCCAGCTCTGGAAAGAAAGCCCTTGCTCAAACAAAGACTCAGTCCCAAAGGGGAGGCTGCTCACCTTCCCAGGGGTTTTCTGATGTAGCACCAGGCCAAGGCCCAATTCTACCTACTGTGGCTTCAGGATCCTTTTTATGTATAGTCTATGGAGCTCCTGGTTACACTGCCGATCCCAGCCTGCACATCACGCTGCCCGGAAAAACTAGCAAAGGCCAGTAGCTTTCTATGTAAAAGTTCTATGTCCACTTAACTCACAAGTAATCATTAATATTACCCCTGGCCCATGCAGCCAACCGTTAAACTGACACTAATGTAGTGAGTCGTGGGTGCCTCGACCAGTGTTAAAACCCAGTCAGAGCTGTTGGCTTCAATGAACCGGGCTCATTTATACACTGTGCTTTGCATTGAACCAGAAGGCTAGACACTTGATATCAACAGGCAGAGGTTTTCCCCAGCCTGCCTTTAGACTATCATACTACCTACCTCTCAGCCAGAACTTGATCTGACCAGGCTAGACCAGTATTAACAAGCTAGTTCCTACTTTTGTTTGTGTGTGTGTGTGTGTGTGTGTGTGTGTGAAAAGAACTCACAAGAAAGGGTAAAAATCACAGGAAGTCAGTTGTTCAAGCTGATGTACATCACACATGGCTTTGGAATCAGCCAACCTGGATGATCCTGCCACGGAATAGGAACCTAAGTCCCGTCTGGGCTAAAGGGAAGGATGTGATTCTGGCTCTGCCAAAGGGCGGAGCCAAGCCCGGAGGTGTGGCATACTGGCTTGATCTCCTAGGAGACTAGAATCAGGAAAACCTACTGCCTTCCCAGCTTTCCCCAATACTGGATTATGGCTCTGTCTGTAATCTAGAAGTGCTTTAGAGTGGTCCACATCCAGCTCCTAGGACATGGCACTCGCCAGCCATTCTCCCAGTCCAGCATCAGAGACGAAAGAGCTTTTTCTGCTTTTTCTCTCCACAGCCCGAGGGTTGAGTGTGGCTGGCTGGGTGTACGAAGAAGTAGGCAAGGGGCAGCCATGCCATTTGGGCAGCCAGTACCGGGGGGCCAAACCAAAGGCACAGCAAGCCACGGCACCCCAACTTGCCTACACGAAAAGCACATTAGATATTTTCTTTCTAGGTAGCTTGGAAGCTGGGACTTCCCCCAGACAGTGCTTGCGACGTGGAATGGGTTAGTCTCCAGGCTCAGTTAGCACCCTTCTCCCAGTAACTGCTAGAGAGACGGGTGGAGGGAGGCAGATAGGAACTGCTTGTCCAGGAGCAAGTCAGGACTTGGGACTGTCTAGGACAAACACCAGAGCTATGTAGATCTTCCTGCAGTAGCACTTTGCCTCATGAGATAGAGGAATAGCTAGTAAATGCCGTCCCTTGGAAGAAAGTCTTACTGCTGGATATATAGTCTTTTAAATTTGCTACTTGGAGCTTTGCGCAGTGGCGGTATCGTAGCCAATGAGGTTTATCCGAGGCGCGATTATTGCTAATTGAAAATTTGCTCCTTGGTTAGGATCTCCAGATTAGCCCTTCTTTGCTAGATGTCTTTAAGGAAGGTACCAAACAGCTCGGAGCCACAGATGAAACAGCAATACAGCAGGCCTGATAATAAACACACCGCTCATAGGAAAGGCTGGCGCGAGGACCGGCTCCACGCATAGCTGTTTGCACAGTGTTCGGCTCCCGGGGGCAGCCTGGCCTCTCCACTCTGAATGGAAAAGTTCTTCATCTCAGGTCCCGACTCATTGTGCCTCCTGCCCTGATGTTGCTTCCAATCACAAGGGATCAGAGAAGCAAATCTGGGAGCTGCTCAGGGCGGGGGAGCGGGAGGGAGGGCGGGGAGAGGAGAGGGGGTCGTTGGAGGGCATGCAAGTCTCCATTTCCATTTCCACCTGAACTACTAGGAGAACCAGGCCTGAGGGGTGTCAGGGTTAGCACTCCATTTTCCCCCTTCCTCTCCTCCTGTCTTGCCTGCCTGTAAGGCTCTGTCAGCCACCCCGCTGCCTTGGTCAGGCCAGAACTCGTCCGGCCGGCTTGCCTCAGTACCTCGGCTTATCCAAACATCTTCATCTCTTTTCATAAATCCAATCCCTCCTTATCGGCCCCTCCATCGGGAGGAAGGGCAGGAGGGGCTTGACTGAAGTGTGGGGAGAGAAGCTTTAATTAGCCTCCTCGCTCCTCGGGGTCACCGGCAGTTCAATTGCCCTGCCTTCACATGTCCCCAATCACGTAGTGAGAATGGCAGCCCTGCAGCTGGGCTCTCAGAGACACTGCTCACAGCTGCTGCCTGCCAGGCTGGGTCCTACCCCCGGCTGGTGCTAGGGCTGGACTCCAGCAAGTTAGAAACAGAAATCGGCCTGTGCGATCAATGCCTTCTCTTAGCACTCGGGTTCTCTGACAGTGACCTTCCACCAACCCCTGAGGCCTCGGAATTTCCCTGGTCCATTTTCTGATGGTACAAATTACAGGAATGAAACCCCAACCTTAGTCTCGTGGAGCAAGCTGATTTCCGCAGTGGACACTGGAGCACCTATCTCATGCAAAATGCTTCTTGGCCAGCCTCGAAGCTGTCTCCATAGAAATGAGGTGAAAGGCTAAGACACCGAACACAGGCTCTGGGAGATGCTACATGCTGGCACCTTTGAGTTGTGCAGTCTGGGACAAGTTTTCCCCATCCTAAAGAGTAAAAACAGTGGGGGTGGTAACTCCCTGCCTCCCATGGTTGGGAGCCCCAAGCCAGATCACATGCAAACATGCCCGGTCCGTGCCAAACGCTAAACAAATGACATGTATTCTTAGCTATCCAACCCACTAGACATGTGGGAACATCTTGCCACAAAATACCAGGCTCGGAGACTGATTCTGTCCGCGCTTGGATTCTTCTTTGATTCTGCTAGTTTCCTGCGGCCCTGGATTGAATCTTCGGCACTTCACTGACACGGGCTTCAGCAGCCGGGGCTAACCTTTCACAGGGATGAGATGCCCAGACTCTGTTCCCATGCATCCTAGCTGCCCACTCCTCCTTCTTGCTCAACCGTTCCCCAAGCTGTGTGGGGAGTCAGGCACTGCAGCCCCAGCCTTGGCTTTAAAGGCCTCAAGCTCCAGGTGACTGAACGGCCCAACCAGTCCTACTCCAACCAAGCCTTCTACTCAGCAAATCCATAGCTAGGAAGAATCTCAAATTCGTAATTCAATTAGAACACTTTGTTTTCCTTTCAGTACTAGGGATGGAGTCTGGTGCCTCATACACGTGAAGGCAGGTGTTTTAGCCTCGTCCCCAGCACTTTTTACTTCGCGTGTTGAGATAAAGGTCCCACTAAATTCCCCTGGCTGGCCTGGATAGCACTCTGTAGCCTCCAAAGGCCTTGAAGCTACTTCTAAATCTCCTGTCTCCTCTCCTGTCTCCTCTCCCGAGATTACAGATTTGACTAAACTATGAACATGCTAAGAAGGGAAACACTTCTCTTAATAACCACATGGGGGGAAACTGGTATAAACCGGGACTGTGTTGGACGAATGGGGAAGGACGATTGTGGGTTATCCAGACCTTGGGAGAGGAGAACAGAAGAAGCCACTCAAAGCTTGTTAGAATGCGACACTCAAGAGGCTGCAGGAAGGAGAGAACGGTCTAATCCGAGCTGTCCGCATTAGTCATTGTTAGTCATCTCTCCTCGGACTCAGTTCATTAAGGGACCTCCTCCCTCCCCCAGTGTCCAACTTAGTGCCTGGTGCATTGACAAGCAGTCTCCAGGGAGGAGACAGGTCTCGGGGGACACAATCCCAGCTTCCCCACAGGTCCCAGCCCCAGCTTTCCTGATCATGATCGTAACTGGCATGTGTGCGGTCTCCAGGCCTCCGGAACACGTTCTCATGCATTTTCTCTTTTGATCCGAGGGAGATAACGCAGACAGGAGCACGCACCCGGAGAGGCCACCCTGCTGCACCACACACTGGCTGAGCAAGAACAAAGACGATAAACGAAGAAGGATGTTTGCTCTCTGCTTCCCGCCTGCCTGAAAACAGGAAACTCAGGAGGCCAGCTCTGGCCAGCCTTCCGCCTCTTCCTCCCCCTACCCCAGTCACACAGCCTAAGAGGTTTGATTTTTATGACTGATTTTTTTTTTTTTAAATGGGTCATATCTCTTCCAAGCGTACTCTTTTACCTGACCTTCTCATTCTGCTCCCGTCAGGAACAGAGATTCTTCTACGGGAGCTGACAATCGTAAGGGGCCACTTCTGAGTCCTTTTACTGATCCATGACCTCTGCAGGTCTTGCTTTCCTCAGCTACCTGCAAGGATCCATTGCTATTGGAGAATGTCAGCGACAGACTCAGTCCAGACAGCTGGCAAGCCCTGGAAGCCAGTGAGCTGAGAAGGAAGAAGTCCTCTGTGAAGGTATGCGTCTCTGTAGGCAAGGCTTGCAAAATGGCAGAGGTGACTTACCATGGGGATGATTGATATTCACAGCCATCAGGAAGGGGGAGAGGCAGTCTCTCTCACTGGTAGAGGAGGACCGATCACTAGCCACTTAGGAAAGACAGGAACCATAGACAGATGAGCTTAAAGCTGGCGTCTCTGCAAACAGCAGGCAGGATCTGGGCCAGCAGTGCTTTGTGAGATTCTGGTCTGAAGCTCCTCTGTGGGTCTTAAAATACCCTCTTCTTGGTATTCGAATATGGGCAAAGATAAAGTCTGACTGAAGGGGAGGGGACGTGCAAACATGACCTTCCAGACATGACAATGCGGCCTCTCCAAGACTGATAGCAGATGTGGTTTTCTACGCAAGACCCGCACAAGATCAAGCCAGTCAGAATTCCAGCATGGGTAGGGGAGGGGCCTCTGAGGACCCACTTCCATAGGACAAGTTCTCAGCAGCTGTGGAAGGAGGGACCCCAACTGTCTTTGGGGGATATATATGGCCCTGCTGGTAGGCTGCCCATTCATTCCCCAGTGGATGGCTCCACACCCAAGCACATATGGGCAGTGCTAACTAGACTTGGGGTGTTAAAAATTATAGTTTTTTTTTAAAGGAGGCCCTGAAGGTGAAAAGGAAATGGGTACAGAGTACTAAAGGAAATCGGAGGGAGGTAGTGGTAGGTGGATATAATCAATACAGGCCAAATAAAGGTAGGAAAACTTCAAAGATTAAAAATATTATTTTTAAAGAAGACTAGATATGTTGATGAGTCAGGGCCCTGTAGAGAAACAGAACAATAGAAATTGTGTGTGTGTGTATTGTGTGTATGTATGTATATGTATACATATACACACACACACACATATATATATATATGCATGTGCACATGTATGTGTAGACATACACAGTTATCTCATGGTATCCATGGGACACCGGTTCCAGGATGTCTAATATACACAAACCCACAGATGCTCAAGTCTGTTAAGCATAATAGCAGTAAGTGTGTGTAACCTTCACACACCCTCTGTGTGTTAAATCATCTCTAAGTTACTTACAATACTTAATGTAGCATCTTAGGATCACTTTGGTGCTGTGGAGGTGGAGCAGTACACAGTGTGCGGTACGCTCAGATTTTATTGTTTGGAATTTTCCAGAATTAGAAAAAAATACATATTCCATCCAGCATTGATTGAATTCACAGATGCGTTGCCCACAGATACGGAGGGATGACTGTATATATGAGGAGATTTATTCTAAGGAAATGGTTCGTGCAATTGCAGGGCCTAGCATGTCTGAGATCGGTAAGGCGAGCCAGCCTGCTGGCAGGAACTGGAGCCACAGTCTGGAGGCAGAATGTCTTCGTCTCTGAGAAACCTCAGGTTTTGTTTCCAAGACCTTCAGCTGGTTGGACCAGCCCACCCACATCATCTAGGGCAGTTCTCTTTATAGCTACAGAATACCTTCTCTGCAGTACCTAGAGTCACATTTGGCCAAGTAGACACAGAAAACTCAGCAGCCCAATGTCCCTGACAAGAGGCTCCGAGGCTGTTTTTTAGGTCTGCCATTCTCCCACCAAGAAGAGGAAACATGTCTTCCCTTTCCTTGTTGGCTCCCTGGTGGGGCTGTATTCATTCCTTAAGCTATTCCCCCATCAGTGCTAAGGTATAGATATCCAGGAAGGGAAATCCAGCTAAAATGAACTTACTTAGAAAAAATTTGGTTGGAGTGACAGCTCAGTGGATAAAGTGCTTACTTACCATGCAAGCACACATGAGGACCCGAGCTTGGATCCTCACAACCTGTAAAGATGGACAGGTTGGTGCACATCTGTAATCCCTTTGCTCCGGTGAAAACATGGGAGGTGGAGCCATGAGAATCCCTGGAAGTTCATAGACTGAGGTACACCACTCTGACCACCAAGAAACACTGCCACAAGCAAAGTAGAGGGCAAGGACAACACCCAAAGTTGTCCTCAGACATCCACATGCACACCATGGCACACACACACACACAATCTACCTTCATCTGCAGCATGCATGCATACATACACATGTCACATACATATATACATGTGTATGTATATGTGAAGTATATATTAAATAGTCTCTCTCTCTTTCCCTCTTCTCTCTCTCATTTTCTTTCTCTCTCTCTCTTTTAAACAGGGTCTCACTACATAGTCCTCCCTGACCTGGAACTATGTAGACCAGAGTGGCCTTAAACTCACAGGGATCTGCCTGCCTCTGTCTCCTGAGTACTTGGATTAAAAGTGTGTGCCACTATATACTAAGTTTTAAATCAAATCTTAATTGTGATCTTATTAGCATCAATTAAAAGTTGCAAACTAACTCTACCCATCCGGTCACAGTAGCACAGTTTGATAGCATCTCCTATGGCCATCCTATGGAATATCATACTACAGCTAAGAAAGAATAAAGTCTTCATATATATGAAGAGGAAAACAGCAGAACTGTAGCCTAGTCAGCCCGCAAAGCTAGAACAAAATGCTACAGGCTAAGTGACTTATAAATAAGGGAGGTCTATCAGTGTCCTGAACATTGGAAGTTCAATATCAAGGTGTTAATGCAGTTTCCCTGTGGTGACAGTCTGTCTGTCCTGGGCTGCAGATTGCTGACTTCTTGCAGTATCCTGACATGGCAAAATGGACAGAGGAGCAGTTCTTTTGGGCCTGTGTAAGACACCAAATCCATATCCTCAGGTCTTAGTCCCTGCCCTGAGACCACAGCATTAATTACTACCAATTTGGGGTTATGATTTCAGTTTATGAGTATTGAAAGAACATTACTATTCAGACTGACTCTGACTGAGAACCGGATGTGTATTTTATAAGTCTATATTTTGCATACATGCATTATTTGTGTGGGATATTCATACAAAAGAAAATGCCCAGAAAAAAGACCAGAATCAAACATAGGAGTCTGTCCTAAGAGCTGTCCCCAGGAAGAGGGTGCAATCAGTGACAGAGGAGAGATAATTATTCGATGTACACATCCACGTGTTGCTTTGTCTGTGTTGCCGTGTCATCTGTAGAATGTTAAAGAGCAATGACAATAATGAAGACAGGGACCAAGCTACCTGAAGTTGATCTGTTCTGGTTAAAGAGGAAAATCAGCTTTCTCCAATAGAGTGTCACTGGTTATCTCGACCACACTCCAAAGCAGGCCCCATGCCCAGGAGAAGTTGGCCAATGCCAAACAGACTCCATGTTGCTGCTGCTGCTGCTGTGGTTGTTGTCAGTTTTTTATTTGGTTTGTTTTTGTAGTTTTCTTTTATTGGATTTTGTATGTTTGCTTTAATTTTGTTGTTTTTTTTTTTTTAGAGAGAGAGAGAGAGAGAAAGAACACAAACTTGGATGGGTAGGGAGAGAACCTCTAGGAGGAATTGGGGGAAAGGGAAGACCATGATCAAAATATATGTTATGGAAAAAAATTAAATACAAAATAAATTAATTAAAAATTCCTTTTAAAAGATGAGTATATTGGGTTCATGGTTTCTGAGGTACACACAGCCTTTCAGTCTTACCGTGTCATTAGCCCAGGCACTGGTGGAGCCTCTTCCACCTCTAGCGTATAGCTTTGTACAGATGTCTCTTGTACTTGGCACAAAGAAGGTAAAGAAGCATAAAAAAAAAAAAAAAAAAAAAAAAAAAAAAAAAAAAGACAGGGGCTGTCCTCAGCTAGTCCTCGGCCTGGGCTCCTCCCTGGGATTGGCCAGCCAAGGGCAGTAAACAAATCTGCCTTCTTGAGCTGACAGGTGGCAGAACTGGCCAGTCACCTCCTGACAAGAGACAGGCCATTAAAGCACAAAGACATGACACCCTTTCAGATTTTATTTTCTCTTCTGTGTTCTGGTCAGCTCCAACCTGTGAATCATAAGATAGTTCAATACCCAAGGACTGACTGCCGTTAACATCCTTCATTCCTCAGCCAGAGACTCACCTTGTAGAATGCACTTGCCATAGAATGCACTTGCCATAGCATCTGCATATCCCCACCCCACACAGGGAAGGAATGCGTTATACACAAATGTCTCTGCTGTCCTTGGGCCTCTCTCTTTCCAAGCCTTGGATCCAAGATTTTTTTCTCTCATAAAGCTGACCTTGCCCTTAAAAAAATCCCAGCACGTCTTGCTTCCAGAGCATGCAGGATCTCGGAGGTGACTTTGAGTCCAAAGTTCTCAAGAGCTGAGAAGCAGGCTGACTTTAGAAAGTCAACCTGCTTCTGTCAACCTCAGCTTTCTGTCAAAATACTACACAGTTGTGATTCAAAGTCCTCCTTCCAGGGCTTAGGTTTCACCCCATCATCTCACCCGCCCCATCTTCTTCCTGCAAGTTTTTTGGTTTCAGTGATGGTGAGCTCACTGAGAAGCAAGCACTCGATTCGGCTTTTCCTTTTTAAGTAATACAGTACTTGCATTAGGTGAGCAGCTATGGCATGGCAGTAAGCACTGGAACAGGGCCAATCAGCTACAGAAACTGATACTGAAACATTTCTTACAAGTGAGAGACTCTCAAGGATGAGGTAGGTTTGCCGGGCATCATAAGAGACTGAGTCACCCCATATGAGGGAAGGTGCAGAAATGAGACGTGTGAGTAGCCATCCTTCCCTGGAGCTGAGGTCAGGAAGAAAGGGCGGTGGTCTCAGTGGTATGTTCTCTATGTTTGCTTGACTTGAGCTCTTAGAGGGTCATCTGAGTGAACTTTGGGAGCTAAATCAATATTCAAGATCCTCAAGACAAGAGCTGATCTTATCCATGAACTTACTCAAAGAAAGGAAGAGGATTCACAGTAGTTACACATCAAAACAGGTGGAGCAGTCTCCTAAGGGAGCTATGAACATCTGTGCATTTTATGTTAATAACTGTTATTATATCCACCTAAAGAAAAGACAGAAGGGAACAAAGATGTGTTTCTAAGAACCAGAAATATTCCAGAGAAGGATCCATGTCCAGAAGATTTCATGGTGTGTGTGTGTGTGTGGGGGGGGTGTCTGCTTGTTTATTTGTTCCTATTTTTGTCCTGTTGGTAACCAGGGGGACCAACAATCCTGATCTATCCAACTCCGGAGCTTGTGGCTCCCGGTCCGAAGCAGTACGGACCGCACTCTGACTAACTGGCTTCCTTTGGGTTTAGTGGCTTGTGCCATTCCAAAGTGGTGGGCTGTGGGTACACTGCTGTCTTTAGGGCCTTACACTCCTCTCAGAGCTGAGTTTGCTTCCCCTCCTTCTTATCCTGAATGAAGGGTTCTGACCATGGCCAAGACCAGACCCACTCGTGGAGAGGAACAGGCATGCCACCATCTGCCCTGACAGGCTCCTGATTGTATTCTTGGGGCCCCTTGAGGATGGGATGTAGTGGTGACAACCGCTTAGTTCTCTTCCAGCTAGGACAGCCCAGCAGGAATAAGTAACTATGTCTCATGAGGTTGGAGAGGTCTGACATTAAAGTCCCCAAAGCAAAGACAGCAGAGAAATGTTGATGAGCAGTGAGCCACGGAGCCTCTACTCCCCTGCATGGCATTTCTACACCTGGTTAACGCTGAGGCATTGCTGAGTAGAGAAGTGTGGCCAAAATCAAAGACAGAATCAGTTCTGATCTGGAGATACCAAGGAACACTTCAGAAATGGATGACAAGAAGTTGGGGGAATGAAGCCACTCTCAGAGAAAAGCAAAGAGACTGGGGGAACCAGAGTAGAGAATGAGGTAATGTTCTGAGAACTTAGAGGGGTGACCAATGAAGCACCCAGAAAAGGAGACAGATGCTTTGACCCTGGAGGGACTCTGGTGACAGGCAAATGCCAGGTCAGCAATGACTAGCAGAGAATGATAGCTGAAGGAGCCATGACAAGCCAATGGTGGTCTCAGAAAAGTGCCCTGAGGAGAAATGATTCAGATAATCAGAACACAGAGCCCCACACCCCAATGCCTCCTTCCTATCTTGTATACAATGATAGAGGTGAAACTGGGATTTAAAGACAATGTAGGTTATCCTAATGGGATAGTACACAAGGATTATACCGGCACTTTGAATGCGGGGATTGGAGGATTACCACACATTCAGGGCCAACCTAAACTGGTTTCATAGTGAGATTCTGTCTCCAAATACACAGAGACCTGGAGAGGTAGCTCAGTTATTAGAGTGCTTGCCCAGCCTGTGTTAAGCCCAGGGTTCGATCTTTACACTCCATAACTGGCTGTGGTGGCGTAGTATCATACACCTGTAATACCGACCACTAGGAGGTGGAGGCAGGAGGATCAGAAGTTCAAAGACACCCTCAGCTGTGCAACACGGGGAAACCCCATCTCAGAAGCAAACAGGCAAGAAAGTGAAGTTTTATTTCTCACATTCCCGAGTCTAGAAACTAAAGCACACATGCCTGCCCTGTGAGACAGGCATTTAACTCCCTCAAGTAGATCCTGCCACCCTCTTCCCTTACATGGGCTTTGCATGTGCCCCTTTTTACCACAAGGCTCCGGGATATCCACCCGCAGTACCTTTGCCTTCCAGAAAAGTTCTTGCTGCACAAAGGGGCTTCATCATGGATGGGGCTATGTCCTTAGAATCTTGGACCCCAATCTGATCTCTGAGAGGATAGCCACTCAAGTGACAAGCCCACTCCTGCCTGGGTCCTCTGGCAGACTGAAGGGAAAAGCAAGTATCGCCCACCCCCAGTCTCTGGGAACACCATATCTGAGATTTGCTTGGCCACCCACGATGCTGGCTCTGCCAGACCAGATAACCATTCCGGTTCAGCAGGCCCACCTGATGGTGCTGTTTTCCTTCTCCTCTGGGATTCCTTGGGATTTGGTGACCTGCCCCCGTGCCCCACGTGACTGACAAAGAAGGCCTGAAAGATCCTACCCAGCCAACTGTAAAAAGCAAGCTATGAGTATCGAACATCTGAACTGTTCAAACCTTGAAAGCCCTGCAGGCTGAAAACAGGTGCAACAGTCATCCAGTCAGCTTTCCCCCCTCAAATGACAAGTGTTTGTCTTCCCACAGCCTTATTTGAGCACCTCCCCATGCACCAGCCCCTGTTCTAGGAAAATGGAAGAGCCACAGCAAGAGCTACAGACGCCTGTGCTATGGAACATACAGTCTAGTCCTGTGGGAGCTCAGCCCTGCCTTCAAGAAAGGACTGAATTTTGGTGGAAAGGAGCTGGACCTTCCACCATCCTGCAGTGGGTGGGTAAGGTGGTGATCCAATGCACCAAGCTTCTCCCCTGCCAGGAGGCTCCTCTAGTGGGCAGAGTCTGAAGCTCCCATCTGGCTATGGGATTCTTCCAAGCCTTCATATTCTGACCATCTCCAGCCCTATACTACCCTTTTCATTCCCCTTCTCTTTCCTCGGAGGTTTTTCTGAACTCTCTTAGCACGTACTTCTTGGGAAGCTGAATTCGAGATCAACACAGTTGCAAGTAAGTGACGTGGGTGATGTAAAGAGAGGAGGGGATGAGGCGCTGCCATGGTGGGAGAGAATATGCGAACCGCGTGGAAGGCGTACTCACCCTGGCTTAGAAGGCTGATGTGAGCTGTGGTGTGAGGCAGAGGGAAGAGCCAGCCATGCTCAGAGAAAAGGTGATGAGGAAGAAGAGGAAGGGAGAACGGCAAGTGTCTGCAGAACATGCAGCAAGTAGAAGAAAAAGGAGAGAGGCCTTGTGGGGGTTTGCGTGAGGATGGTCCCATAGGATATGTTTGAATGCTTGGTCCATGGCTGCTGGAATTGTTGGGAAGGATTGGGGGTGTGGCCCTGTTGAAGGGGGTGTGGCCTTGTTGGAGGAGGTGTGGCCTTGCTGGAGGAGGTGTGACCTTGTCAGAGGAGGTGTGTCACGGGAGGTGAGCTTTGGTTTCAAAAGCCCATGCCAGACACAGTCTCTCTCTCTCTCTCTCTCTCTCTCTCTCTCTCTCTCTCTCTGCTGCCATGTTTCCCAGTTTATGGACTCACCATCTGAAACCAAAGCTAGCCTCTAATTAAATGCTTCCCTGTATAAGTTGCCTTGATCATGGTGTTTCTTTACATCAACAGATGCAGCAATACAGTAACTAACTAAGAGGCTAGTGGAGCCAACAGAACCTTAAAGTCCAGATTCTGTTGCAGGTAAAATTCCAGGAGAGTAGACATGAAGGTGACTGGGAGTGTTGCTCAGTGGTTGAACACTTGCTTAGGATGTATGAACTCCTGGATTACATCTGCAGCAACACACACACACACACACACACACACAGGAGGCTGGTGTAAGGCACATCACATCACAGCCCCCTTGAGACCCACTGGCAGCAGTAGCTAACCCCATACAGACTTCGACCAAATGCAAACTGGGAGTGTCGGTCAAGTTCTGTCCCTAGGGAAAACACATTGGAGTGTAGGGTAGGCAGGGGATGTGGCTATATTTGTACTTAATTTCTAATTTGTTTGAAAAAGTGAATCAGCTGCAAACCTCAGGATGTTATTCATTGCTGGTCACTTCTTCCCTGGCTCCTGAATGAGTCTGACATGACACACTTCCATGTCATTCCAACTTGGATTCCTCCAGCCAGTGGGCATAGGAGGCCCTAGAGGGTGGCAGGGAGGTGGGCAAGATTCCCTCAAGACTCTCCTGAGACCAGAGCTTCCCAGTTGGACGCAATTTTGCCTCCCCAGGGACCAAGGATTATTTATCAATGTCCAGGGACATTTTTCGTCTGTGTACTTTGGACTAAAGGGGTGATGGAGGCACTCCTGGCATTTAGTGGGGACAGGGTAGGGACACTGCTAAGCGTTCTATGAGGAACAGAGCAGAAAACCCCCTTGCACCGGAAAAAATCCAGCCCCAAATATCAACAGTGCCAAACTGAGTTTGAGAACCTGCCCTAAACCAAACGCCAGGTCATTTACCTCCGACCCAAGGAATGTGTTCCTTGATTGATTTTATTTTATGTGTCTGTGCTTGTGTGCATGTGTGTGCATGTATGCGTGTCTGTGTATATATACATGTGCACCCTGTGTGTCTGTGTATGCATGTGTGCGTGTGTGCCTTTGTATATACATGTGAGACGTGTGTGCGCATATGCCCACAGGCACCAGAAGAAGGTAGAATCCTCTAGAACTGGAATTAAAAGCAGTTGTGAGCTGGCAGATGCAGGTGCTGGGACATGAACCCGGATCTTCCTCAGCAGTATCGTGTGCTGTTAACCACTGAGCCACTTCTCCAGCTCCGCCGCAGAACCCTGAGGCAAGGTCTTCAGATGAGCAGAGTTCGAAAGATGCGTCCCTGCATCACTCTGCAATTTACAAACACAACATCCGACTACTGGTGCTCTCCTCTTCCACTACAGTAGACGGACCAAGAAAGACTGTCTTTGCAGAATGAATTTCAAGCTAGAAGACCATAGATGTTTTCTCCCTGGCAGTTTTCTAAGGCTGACTGACTGAGCCAACCAAGACAAAACCCAGGCAGGAACAGGAGGATGGATGGGATGACCCACCCCCTTCCAAGGGAGGGCTTTTCCAGCCAGGCCTTCTGGCGATCGTAATGTAAAATGTGACAGAGTGCTGCATTTTAATTAATTTTAGTCCCTTTCAAGACCACAGTTATTATTGCAAAAATACCGATAATACTGAACACATGTGGGAAACGCACAGCCAGCTGTGGCTCAAGAGACCTGGGGACGTGCTAAGTCGTATGTCACCTGGAGTGACGAGAAGTCAGTGAGGAGGGGGTGTTCCCCAGTGCCCTCTGGGACTTCAACACCTTTTTCAGCATGTCATTGTCTGTCCACTCTTTCTGTCACCAGCCAAGCCCCTTGCCAACCCAGTTTCTCCACACCCTATAGAAACAGCCAGGCAGGGTGGGGGTAGTGGCCTTTGGAAACCCTGGGTTAATTATTTTATTGGTAAAAGGAAAAAAAAAAATAAAGAAAAGAAAAGGCGAGTTCTCTCACTTCAGAAGAACGCCTGACAACCAGCTTTGGCAGAGTGTGAAACCCCTCGTGGCTGTAGCCAGCCCTGAGTTATGGTGTGAGATCTGCATTGTCTGCGGTCCCTTTCCTTGACATCTCTCACCCGCCCTGCCGGTGTGGGGGTGGGATCACCTTCATCTACAGGTAAAGTAAGGGAAGCACATTTGAGGGCTGGTGTCCTGAGGGTGTCCCCTGGGGATTTGCTCCTTGCCATCTCCACTCCTACAAGAAAGACATCTCTCCTGCATCCTTGGCATTTTGCTAGACACTTCTGGCTCCTGGGTACCCCTTGCTTCGTGGTGAGAGGCTCATGCAAACTGAGCTAGGAATATCTATTGGAGTGCTGCAGCTTGTCACCGTGAGACTGAAAGTCTTCAGCGTCCACAGACTTGGGTCATCTCATCCCGGACATACAGCCTTATTCCCAGGCTTCAGAAGGGGAAAGTGAAGCCCAGAAAGGTTCGGTACCTCCAAGGCCACACAGCAGCATGATTACGGGGACTCTTGCACAGTATATAGACTTTCTATAACCTGCACTAATCTGTCCAAGGGAGATAATCCCCACTCTCTTAATGCCAGCTACCATGGAAATTCTTCCCAAGCCCCAGAATCATGTGGTCCCTGGGGCAGTGCACCTTCTAATTGCCAGGATCTAGGGAACTGACTGCCTTTACCCTCAGCTGGTACCCACCTTCTATTTGAGTCCAGGATCGTTCCTTGCCCAACTACCAATCGTAGCTTCATCTGGGTCCTCCCCTAGAAACAGAGGCTGACCCTCTCTATACTCAAACATCACTAGCCTGCCCCCACTCCCAGGCCACCCTGAAAGGTAATTTTGATGTCATAGATATTCCAACTCCATCAAAGGCACTAGGGTCAGGCCAAACCTTGATTTCGTGATTGTATTAGTCAGGGTCCTTTAGGGGAACAAAATCAACATGATTAAGAAGAATGTATTTTTTCTTACGCACATTTGTGTCGAGGGTGATTTCTTCAATAGGCTTACACAACAGGGACACAGTGGTGTCTTCTTATTGGAAGTGGCTGTGTTCACATCAGAAAGGCTAGATGCCTTCAGGGGTCCCAATCTGAAGCTGTAGGCCGGGTGGATTCCCAGACATTCTCTGGCCTTGAAACTATGTTGGAAGACTGAAGGAGCTAGGTTCTGATGTCAACAAAGGGTTGTGTGGCAGCCGTGCCTGCGACAGGGTCCACAACTGCTCAGCAAGAAGCAAACAAGTAAGGAAACACTCCGGCCTCCCCAGGACTGCTTTGTACAGGCCTCAGGCAGGAAGTGCTACCTGCTCCAGGGAGGTTCTTTCCCCTCAGTCAGTTCCTCCTGGAAAGGCCTTCACAGACTGACCCCAAACCACACCTGTTAGCTGAGTCTTCCAGATCCGATCAAGTTGTCCATCAAGAGCAACCACGACATCGTGTTCGGAGAACTGAGGTCTTATCTCCGCCTGAGTTGTTCAGAGTGTGGATGGCCTTGCTTCCATACCAAGCCCTGAGTGACAGGAAAGAAGAAGAGCTAACACTAGGTCCTGGTACTGCTAAGAGGGTTAACATCATAACTATTTCATAAAACAGGAAAAGAGCACCAGAGCAGTCGGGTGGCTTGGCCAAGGTCACATAACTAGCAAGGGAGTGAGACCTAATTAGACTATTGTAAAAACAAACAAACGAACAAACACGCCTAAAGCAAAAACTATCACTATAGAATGTAACCAGCAAGGGCAGAGACGGCAACCATTTGCCTAATGGATCCCTAGTAAGATAAAATCATTTTCCATCCTCGTAAGTGGTCTGCAGGTGGGAAAGCAGGATGGTATCTCTGTGGGCTAGTCTAGCACACAGCTTGCTCTTTGTACATAAGCATCCTTTTCTCCCGTTGGTCTTCTCTACAGCTGTTTGTCAGTAGTCAGAGCACCCTGTGCTCGCTGCTGGAACAAATACTCTCCGCGCCTGATGTCACAGAGTAGAGATTCACCGTTCACTCTCCTCATGCATCCAGGTGGATTCCGCACCTGATGTCACAGAGTAAAGATTCACCGTTCACTCTCCTCATGTATCCAGGTGGATTCCGCACCTGATGTCACAGAGTAAAGATTCACCGTTCACTCTCCTCATGCATCCAGGTGGATGTTCCCTTAAAGGCCTCCATGTAGGATTCTGAATGATTCCCAGAGTCCAGCTCCTTGGATTTTTGTCTTTCTGTCATGCCCACAGGACCATAGAGGAAAAGAACACAATGGGGTATCATGAAGACATCTGACCGGACGGGCTTGAGATGGAGCCTGTCAACTTTGTCCATGGCCCTAACTTCATCAGCCTGAAGTTAGCACATGATCCAACTACATGGGAGGCTGTGAAATGCTGATTTCCAGGTTGTCTAGGATGAGATAAGCACACCCATGAATCCACTGAGGTGTCTTCATTCCCTCCTCCATTGCATGTCCCCAAGGGTAGTCCTTGATCAATGAGACACTCAGGGCTGGGACATATTCCTGTAGACACGGTCTGCTCCAGCCAAAAGAGCCCCATAATGTCACCTTCCTGGGTCTGCATGCCATCTGTCCGTGAAGGCAGCCTATGAGTATTTTCCTGTTCTTAGCAACAGTCACACTGGTGGATCGTATTATGCTTGTGGTCAACTGAAACCTCTAGATCCCTTTCATGTGAGCTGCTGCCAACTCAGAGCTTTCTAATCTAGTTCTCGCGCTTCTGAATTTGAAACCACATGAAATTGAACAGCGAGAGCAGAAAGTCTTCCATCTTGTGGGCTTTGGCCGACTGGGGTCTGTAGAGATTACCAAGGACCCTGACACTTGCATCATACTCGCCGGCTCTGCTCCTTCGCCTAGTGTCATCTTTAGACTTTCTTGATCTTCAGTCAGTTCACTGATACAAAATGAGACAGGGATGGAGCCCCGCGCAGCACAACTGCCTTGAAATAAGCCTTTGATTGATACCTTAGGCATGCCTCTTTAATCATCTGGGAAGCTGCAGAGTGGGACCACTCTCCATAGTCCACGTCCACTCTTAACCAGACGGTCAAATAAAACCTCATTCATTTAGTGCTTACTCTTTGAAAGTATCTAATTTGCCCAATCTATCATTCTTACTGAATTCAGCACGCTATAAACCCAGCTAATCCGTAGCCAGAGTGACTTAGCTGATGTCCCACAGCTTATTATTAACAGAACCCAAGTTGGAATTTAGGTATCCTGAACCCCTACCCCCGCAGGGCTTCCCACATAACCAGGAATGTAATGTTCACTCGCTGTACCAAGACACATGGCCTCAACATAGAAACTGGCACTCACTCAGTACCACGTGGCCAGCGGGATTTTGAGATGCTCGCTCACGTATCTCCAAGCTTGCAGTACCCCATCCATCAATCCATCTTGCCCTTCCAATTAGGAGGACAAGAAGCAAAACCTGCCAAATGCCATGTTGGGTAAACTACTTGGAGTCATTCGGCATGACTCATACCACGTGCAGGTCTGTGCTCATCATGTGCTTGTGGCAGGGAGGGACCCACACCGTTTCCCCTCCCATCCCGCCTCCATCCCAGATCCCAGGATGTCCATCAAACCCCATCTCCCTTTCATAGCTTCCCAGGTTAGCTCTCAGTGAGAAAGACTGCTCGGGGTGAGCAAGGCCCTGGGTCCCAGATCTATGCAGAAGTTGAAATGCCTGCATTATTTTTAAATTCAAGGTCCTTCCAAAGCTGTGGCCAAGAAGAGGTTCTGTGGATCTGATAAGAAACTGCACTCATTAACACTAATTTGCTGGTAAGGAGATGTTTCTAAAGGTTGGGAAAACTTGTTACTTCAAGTAGAGCAAATAACCTCCCCTGCTCCATCCAATACTGTTTACATCATTAATTCTTACTTAATCCTTTCATCATAAAACATTCGAAGGCAAACCTAAAACAGAGTGAAATTATCCTGAATTCTGAGTGAAAGAAATGCTTTGTAGTCACAGTATGTGTATACTTAGATCTGTGCTTTTCAGGCTCGTATTGGAGGATAGGGAAAGTCAGAGTTCAAATAATATTTTGTTTTCCAAATTCTGGAATCACTTGTCTTGTTCGTTTGGTTTTTTGTTTGTTTGTTTTGTTTTGTTTTGTTTTTCTTTTTCTTTTTGGTTTTTCGAGACAGGGTTTCTCTGTGTAGCCCTGGCTATCCTGGAGCTCACTCTGTAGACCAGGCTGGCCTCGAACTCAGAAATCTGCCTGCCTCTGTCCCCCAAGTGCTGGGATTAAAAGCGTGCAGTACCACTACCCGGCTTGTTTGAATTTTTAATGTTAATATGTTTAACCAGATAACTCTTTTATAAGTGGAATCAAGCCCCAGACTACGAACTTTCCTTCATTATCACAGCTAACCTTCCTGACAACTGTAGAAATAAGGAGAGCAAATGAGCCCCATTTACAGATGGAGAAAGTGAGGCTTGAAGAAGCCATACAGCAGGAAACTGGAGAAACTGTTCAATAAACAAGCACAAAGACTTGAATCTGATCCCCAGAACCTGTAAGAGAGGCGGTACACTCTTGTACTTCAAGGGCTGAGGCTATGGGAGAGAGGAGGCTCCCTGGGGCTTGCTGGTCAGCCAGCCTATCCTACATGGCTAGCCCTAGGCCTGTGAGAAAGCTTATCTCAGAAAAGGGAGGGTATACCTGGGAAACAGACCTAGGGTTGTCTTCTAGACTCATTCATATACATCCACACATACCTCATACACATGTGCCCAGGAACAAACACACACATGCACACGCACCTCATACACATGTGGTCAGGAACACACACACATGTTCACACACACCTCATACATACACATACCTCATACACATGTGCACAAGAATATACACACATGCACACATAAACCTCATACACATGTGCACAGGAACACAAGTATGCACCAACATACCTCATATACATGTGCACAGGAACACCACACACACAACAACACACAACACGAGCCACCTGTTGCACAAAACTTGCAAGCCTCAGCCTGATTCTAGCAAGATCTTTTTTGAGAAGATATAGGCACTGGCCAACAACCATAGGCTTTCAAGGACCCGTGGGAACACTTGAAACTCTTTTTTTTTTTAAAAAAAACTATTGGCTCCCAAATACAGAGAACTACAAGATCCTTTAAGTCCCCTTCCAGATTTTAAGTTACCTATATACAAAATAGCAGTGTCTACTGTGGCCATTAGTCAATTCTCAGTTATAAGGAATACAAAGAAGCTGAAATCGCAAGGGTAGATTCTTTTTCCTAACTCTCAAACCAACCAAAAGTTATTACTCTCCCCATTCCCCCTTCCTTTATGAAATTATACTTAATGTGGGGTGGGGTGGGCTTTAATGTTCTTGGGTGGGATCCCTAAAACTAAATTGGAGACTCCTAATTTCCTACATTAGCCAAGTGGTTCTGAGCCTTGCTACACTATATTGCAAGATCCAAGGGAGTAACTCAGAGTCTATGACATCACATAGGCCTTTTGTTCTATATTTTGTTTTATATTAATCTACTCATCAATCTCTCCCACATCTTCCCTTGTAGTATATACTCAAGATTGAAGGTATAAAGACATATTTCTTCAAAAAACCATCAGCGACGCTCTAACATCAAAGTTTTGGAGTAAGTCGGAGGCCTTAGGGAGATGGTGCTATTGGCTTATATAGTATTTCAGGATGGTTGGGACCAGGGCAAGACCAACTGGGGATTGGACTCTGTCACGGGTTCAGCAAGGACTTGGCCCAGCTCAAACAGACCAGCTCACCCCTGGGGGCAGGACCAGACTGTTCCAAGGAAGTTGGATGGGTCATTGGCGCAGGAAGTTTGCCAAACCTCATGTCCATCTGTCTGCAGAGAAGTCACATGCAGTGTGCTGGTCACCACAACCCCTGCTTCCTTGAGGGAGTGTCCAGCCAGGCCAGGAGTGCTGGGCTTTAGCCCAACTATCAGGAGGCTCCCTACCCCTCACCCTCATGAGGCCCTTTGTATCCATCAGAAGCCAAAGCAAATAATCAAAGCCAATTTTTGATCCAGAGAGAGTTCTAGACAATCCAGCTAAAGGGAAGCCGTGGGGGAGCTTCAGGCATCAACAGCCCCTGACTTCTTCCAGTGTTTGGGGAAAGATACCTTTTAGTAGCTGTCCTGAGACCGGTTCTGAGATGCACAGTTTTTCTTTTGCAATAGGAAGGATTCAGAGACCCTGAGTGGCTGGCACAAAGGCACACGATAAGGCAGGGGTAAAGCCCTCAGTGAAGCCAGGATTGACGTCCTGAGAGTAGTTAGGGTTCTACAATCACTCTGTTGTCCCACTGACTGTTCCTCCAAAGAGAAGTGATCTCGGACCTTCCACTTTGGAATACAGAACCCCAGAGGCTGTGGGCCCTGCCAGGAGAAGGTCCCCAATGATGAATAATCCAGGTTTTTGACTCCCAAGTGATGTTTGCATCCCCAGGACCTGGTGACTTAAATGATATTTGTCACTCTCATGCTTTGACTAAGCCAGGAGCTGACTCATGCTGGATGAGTGGGCAGGTGTGGCCACCCTACCATGCACCCCTCCCACACACAGCCACTGCAGCTTCTCCTGAGCTAGCCACCCCACACCCACCCACCAAGGCAGGGCAGCTTCCAATCCAGATGAAGCCCCATTCTTGCTACACATTGGGAAGTGGCCATTTGGCCATTTTGGGCTGTCATGTGGCTTCTCCCTTTCTGTCAGTTTGGGGTTCCTCCCATGGGGCGCCTGGAATATCTCTCAGAATGGAACTGTTCCGCCCACTCCATGCTTCCCAGCATAGGCAAAACTCATAGACACCCCAAGAAACACTCAGCAAACTCAGGATCTGTTACGAGATTGGAACATCTTACCAGACATTCAGGAGACCAGGGACCTCTTAAAACTCTACTGTCTCTAGCAAAGTAATCTCTCAGCTTAGTCTCTAGCACCTATCCATCCAACAGGCATCTATAGGGACCCTTTCCTATCAGCCAAGGGCCCTGTAGGTACCTGAAACAGTCTGTGCCTTCAGGGAGTCCTGGGGCTGGTGAGTGAGATGCTTAAGGACACAGGTGGATTGGGCTTGGAGATGTAGCCTTGTTGGTACAGTGCTTGCTTCACATGTAGTCTCCAGAACCACATAAACTGAGTATCACTACAACACATGACTAATCCTAGCACTTACGGGGTAGAGGTAGGAGGATTACAAGTTCCAAGTCATCTTTGGTTACACAGTGGGTTTAAGGCCAATCTGGACTATATGAGATTCTGTCCCTACCACCCATCCCCCAAAAATTTAGAGTCTGCAGAGATAGACCGGTCCAAAGCACTTGCTGAGAAAACACAACAACCCACATAAAACCTGGGGTGTCATCATGTGCTCAGGTAACCCCATTGCTGTGGGGAGCAGAGACAAAAGGTCACTGGGACTGCTGGCTGCTGGCTGCTGGCTGCTGGCTGCTGGCTGCTGGCTGACAGCCTAACTCTGTTTCAAGGTAGAGAATGATAGTACAAGATATTCAACTTGTTCCTCTAACCTCTGCACTTGTGCACAGGTGCACACATCTGCGTATGCCCATGCACATGGTTCAAGTTTAAAAACTCAAACAGATTGGTGGGGAAATTGTGTACCACCCAGCTCAAAGCCAGAAGAGGGGAATTCACAGATGTAGATGAGGCAGCCTGGAGTGGCAGCAGCCTAACTCTCCCACCCATGAAGTGTCCCCTGGTGGACTAAGCCAGGAGTTGAAAGGGAGGTATTGCTTGAAGTAGGGTCTAGAACCTAAAGCTTACCTCTACTAGTTCCAATCGATGCAGCCTGACTAGACAGAAACTCAGGCAAGTTCGACCAGGGGTATTCTCCCTGACAAATCACAAGGGTCTTCAGGTCCTGTCCCTTGGGCTGGTAGCAGATGCTCTAGAACCAGGAGGCTGGCATTGGAGGGTCTCATTCAATGGGATCTGTGTCCCTGGAGGCAATATACAAGCTCAAAAGACAGGTTCAGAAGTGTATTGTTGGCAGGCAGGGGTGTGGAGGGAGGGTGAGATTTCCTTTTGGCTGGGTCATCTTTCCCATAGTCATGTTAAGTCTCAACTATTTCCAGTCAATGTGTCTGTACACCGGACAGTGGGTCACCTTCTGATCACAGCTGCTGCCAGGAACAGCAGTCAACAGCGAGATGTTTGGTTGCCAACCTAACCCCATGACTCATTATGGGCTCCAGAATGAGTTGGCTGAGCCTGGGCAAGCTTCTTCCAATAAGAGGGCAGATACCCTCTTGGTCACTCAGCTCCAAGGTGGCTCCACAGAACAAAGGCTCTGAGGTTGTGGGCACCCAGCCTAGCATGTATTGGAGGTAGAGGCTCATGAGATATGGGGTAATGGATGCCTTTCCTCTTGGCTGAGCGGAGTGCTAGGCACTAGGCTACACATTCAGTAGCATTATTTCAGCGCTCCAGGAGCATGCAAGATGATTTTCCCTCCATCTGCAAATGAAGTAACGGAAGGCCAGTAGCCCTCCCCGGGCCACCCCATCCAAGGGGCTGCACAGAGTACTGCAGCTGGTTCATCTGACCTCAATGCTGTCTCTCCTACAGAGCCACCTTCTGCCACATCTCCTATGGAAAGAAAAGCTCTTCTAGTTATTCTAAGGGCAGATGGGCAGGGCTGAGAAATGGGGCACCAAGAGTTAGAGAGAAACGGGGCGTCAAGAGCTGGCACAAGGTTTAAAATGCAGGCAGTCGGCCTCAGCTTCTCCCACCTGCCTTCATCCGATGCTCATTCCACTGTGGGCTCAGACCAACAGAGGTCCCGTCAAGGAGTGGGCCCCTTTGTGCAACCAGCTGAAGCCTGTGCCTCCACGATCTGTTTCCCATCTCCTGCCAACTCTGTGGTGCCAGGCAGCCACCTCCCTACCACCCAGAGAGTACGGAGAACACCAGTGCCTGGCGCAAAAAGCCTGCCTTCGGAGCCCTGTCCCGGCTCACTGCCCTCAGCTAGCGGATTAAAGGGGCTCAGAGTAAAGTCGTCCTACGTGGGGACTAGCAGGCCCACCCTACACCAAGGCAGGAGGCCCTCCCTTCCTCTGGGCTCTCCAGGAGGCCGTCGGACATCCCGAAGGAGCCATGGACAGAGAATACAGCATCCACTTTTCCCTCTCACCACTGCAGAAGGCAGGAGTCCTCAGAGGCCCCAGGTGATCTTTCTCTGGGAGAAGGACATTCAGAATAGTTGGGAGTTCCTGGATGGGAGACACTGGTCCAACCCTTAGGTGTGTGGTCCTGCTCCAAGGAAGGCATCCTGCTCGTGGTTTGCCTAGGGTAGATCACTTCAAAAGACCTATAACCATGTCATGAAGAAAATCTCAAACTATGATGGGGGGTGGGGGAAACCAGGTTAAACTGCATGGAACTAGGCCACCAGCAAGGAATGCCTGGAGCCCAGTGTTTACAAAGTGTCTCCAGCTGGGCACTCATGGTACATGGAAAACATCAGCCACCCAGGGAGGTTAGGGTGAGCCCATATTTTTTTGCAGATGGGCCAAGGTGATGTTTACAGACACGGCAGGTAAACAGCAAGGATGCAGATCCAGATCTGACGACTCTGAGACTGGTACATCATCAATTCCACCCAAGCCATCAGTAAATAATGCTGAGGGCACCTCTCTATCGCTTCCACCCTCTTCCAAAGCCAGACTTAGGAGCATAGTGTGTTAGTTCGTTTTTCTCCTTGCTGTGATCAAATGCCTGACAGAAGACGCTAAAGAAAGGAAGGGCCTGTTTTGGCACATGGTTGTAAGAAATGCCACAGCCCATCGTGTCAGGGAAGGCATGGTGGCACAGGTGTGACAAAGGCTGATCGCATTGTGCGTGCAGACAAAGCTGCTGTGAGCTTGAGTTCTCTGCTGCCCACCCCACTCCATTTTATTCAGAATGGCACCCCAACCTCAGGGATGGTACCACCCCCCTTCAGACCATGTCTCCCTTCCCCAATTAAACCTCTCTGAAAAGCCTCACAAAAACCCAGAGGTCTGTCTCCTGGGCAACTTCCAATCCAATCATGTTCAAAATAAAAATTAATCACACACAGTTGTAACCATAGACTTAAAGGGAGCTTCAAGACACTCTACTTCTAGGAGGCCACTCACTGTGAGGGTTTCAGACTTGCAAGCCAGCTCAGACCCAGTCTGGGCTCTTGTGATCCTGAGCAGGTGAATTATAGGTAAAATAAAAAAAAAAAATAGGAATTATAGGTAAAGGGTGGAGGCTGGTCGCTCGGATACCATAAAAGTTCCATACATCAAAGCTCTCATTGCTATCATTAATATCAATGTGTACCTGGCCCTGAAAGACCCAGGTCCTATGGTCAGGCCTGCCTGTACTACCTCCTCTAACCCTCAGCCTAGAAGCAGGTTTTCTGACTGGTAAGTGGCTGATGACTCAAGGCAGGCAGGGGAGGAGGGGCTGGGAGTCAGAGCCTCAATCACATCTGCACAGGACATGGCCACCTTCCACCTTTTCCTCCAGGTAAGAGTGACACAAATTCCTCCACCAGAGCTAGGAAAAACAGGTGTGTTTTAATCACACAAACTACCACCTACAACTTCATGCTGGGTGTCTGTTGGGTATAGCCCACCTGAATATTTGTCGAGAAACCAGAAGCTAGGGGACATGGGGGTCACCATAGGTCGGGGAGGGGGTGGCACAGGTGGTACTGAAGTACCCAGAACAAAGACGGAACCACAGAAACGCCTGTCCTTGTAGGCAAAAGTTTTCTGAAGGAAAACTACTTCAGCTTGTAGGTGAACCACTCCTCAACTTGACATTTGCCAAGAGAGAGAGTCGGGCACTGATGCCCCCATAAAAAGACCTCGGAGACTGGAAGCTCCTTTACCCCTGCTGGGGCTATGCCTCGACCATCTCAGATATTGGAAGAACGCTTAGAGAGACAAGGCCACCTTCACCTCACTCCGTCCTCATTGGCCTTCACAAGGACGCATAATTTCCCCATCACAGTATAGACTTTTTCTAAGTCACAGGTTCCAATATCTATCCCATATCATCTCGAAGAAAGAAACTCTGGGCCCCTGTGGATGCTCCCAAGTCCCCTCTGCTGTAGTCTCCTCTTCTGCCCCAGACGGAGTCTCACAGCCCAGTAGTCTCAGAACACCCCACCAGACAGCCCCCAGCCAGAACCCTGAGTATTGGGCATGCACCTAGCTCAGATGGAACTGGGCTCCAAACAACGAAAAACTTTCCCTCCAGCTCCATGGCTCACCTCCTCAACTTTGTCTCCACCCTTCCCTGTTCCCCCACAGCGTGGCAAATAATAGCCCGTTTTTATATGGAAAAGACTAAACTAGGACTGCACCTTTTAAAAGATATTTCCACTTCGCAGCTTGAAATCATATTTTACCTTTCTCCCATTCCCCACAATCACCTCACGGCACAC
This sequence comes from Mastomys coucha, assembly GCF_008632895.1. Taxonomy (NCBI): domain Eukaryota; kingdom Metazoa; phylum Chordata; class Mammalia; order Rodentia; family Muridae; genus Mastomys; species Mastomys coucha. The sequence goes on from NW_022196911.1 coordinate 109,326,151, forward strand.
CACACACACACACACACACACACACACACACACACACACACACCATGCACATTTCGCTACCAGACTTCTCTAAGCCGCTCTAATTGAAAAGGCATGATTTAGGCTAATTGACAGCAGATGGGATCGGCTGCAAAATTTGGAGAAGCCTTGGTTGATCAGGATTTACAACAATGAAGCAAAACTTCCCCTCCCCCCTCTTATATCTTAGAGCTCTGCGGCCAGAACAACTCGGCAGAAATGAGAGGAGGGGAGAAAAAGTAATTAGTGTTTAATTTTTTAACAATTTTTAACTCCCTTTTTAATTGCTTTACATAAACCTGTCCTAGAATTTTACAGCCTTCAAATCTCTGCCTAAGTCTGGTCCCTTTCTGGCTTTAATTACAGGGAGGCTTGTCTGGCACATTAAATTAGAAGGAAAAAAAATGCACACACAATTTCAGAAATATTTTGCTGCTGGACTCCCAACTGAACATCTAATATTTCAGTGTGAGAAGGGGAAGTGTGGCCTGGGAGAGCAGTGGAAGGAACAGATGGGGACCAAGGGATCCTGCGACATTGGTATACCAACCAAAACCGGTCTGCCGGTATCCCCGGGAAGAATGGGCTGTCTGGGGCTGCACCTGATGGCTCATGGTGGCCCTGCGAACTTCATAGAGCTCACTTCCCCAAGACTGTATGGATTCTTTCAGGCTTTGGTCAGATTTTAGGCCGTGTGTGTGTGTGTGTGTGTGTGTGTGTGTGTGTGTGTGTGTTTGGGGAGGTGCTCATGTGTGCACAGGAATCTGTACATATGCTTGTTGCATGCATGTGGAGGTCAGAGGACAACCTTAGCTGACATTCATTCCTCGGGCACTACCCACCTAGCATTTTTTTTATTTTGATTTGTTTTGCTTTGGGGGGGGGTGTTGTGTGTTTGTTTGGTTTTGTTTTTTGTTTTGTTTTATTTCCGACACAGCATCTCTCATCGCAACAAGTAGGCTAGGCTACCTTGCCAGGAGCCCACAAGAATCTTCCTTTCTCCACCTTCCAAATGCTGGGATTACAAGTGTGCGTCACCTTGACTGGACAAGCTCCCCACCCCTTCCCCTTTCTGGTGAGGGTTCCTGCATTGGACCTCGGGGCCCTCTAATGGAGCTCTCTCCCCTAGACTTAGACAAACTGCTTGAATTTCTGCTCACTTCTCTATAGTCCACTGAAGGACAGCAGCCAGAGAGATACAACATGCAGAAAGGAGGTCTCTAGGGAGAAGAGGCTCCAGTCAGCAGATCCAAGGCAGTCTGCATTCAGTTCTGCCTTGTCTTCCGGAAAGTGAGAGCCATGCAAAGTCTGGAGTCCGCACCTCAGGATGGAGCATTCTGTTATCCAGCATGGTGGCTGCCGAGAGGTAATGCAGCTATTCAAAATGCTACAAACATCAAATACCATTGAAAGTTCCCCTTTGGGTTGCCCTAGCCACATTTCAGCTCACTCCTGGGGGAGGGCTCTGTAATACACTCGGGCATTTCCTTCTCCAAGGAAAGCTCCTGGGAGGGGAAGGGCTGCTAGGACTTCTCCATGGTTAGTGGAGAGTTGGTTGGCATTGGAGCCCGTTAGAAAAGCAAGCACAAGCAAGCTGGAACTTGCAGGGGTTTGGGGGGGGAGGGGGAGGGGGTAAGACGTGTATGGGAGGATTCCAGGGGCCCTGCAGGGCTGTGGCCTGCTGGCTGCTCAGGGGGGCCCATCTGAGTCTCCTGAAGTAGCCTGTGAGAGAGTGTGAACTCTAGGATTATGTGGGACTTGGGGACACTTTCTTTTTTTCTTCCCCTTCTTCGTGTATGTGTGTGTGTGTGCGTGTGTGCATGTGTGTGTGTGCCTCCTATCCATCCATGCACATGCCCGCAGACACCTGTGTGAGTGTTACTGAGCACATGGAGGTCAGAGAAAAAGTTTTCATCTTGTTTGAGGCAGGGTCTCTTGTTCACTGGCCCAGAAACTTACTGTCTCTACCTCACCATAGTAGCCCAGGGATTCCCAATGCTCGCACTACATCAGTTCCCACAGTTGTGAGGAAAGAGCTTTATCCACCAAGCCGGATCCTCAGCTCCTTCCCTATATTTTTGTCCTAGCAGCCTTTCCTCTCCCCAGGAGCTTTCCTTGGAGATGGGAATGCCCCAGTGTATTACAGAGCCCTCCCCCATGACATCTTCTGGATCTCTACAGTTATATTTACTTCTTTAAACTTCGTAGGAGCCTTATTTTATTAATAAATAGCTTTGTCAAACACTGTCTTGTCAGAATGACTTCCTTGGAGCTGCGTTTATTATAGGGAGTTGTGTCTGTCTAAGGAATGCTGGGAGGAGGGTGAGCTACAGTGGAGGGGGAGCCCCAACCCTGAGGCTTTAAGTAGCATGACTGCCCAGGGCCAGAGCAGGCAGTGGTGCATGGATTCCCTTCAAGAGGAGAGAGAAGCCGGGGTTGGGAGCAACAAGTCATCCAGTGGCCTCAGAGCATGAACCTCACAGAGCCTTGCTCTTCAGGCCCCTCAGGCCTCTGCTTGTCTTCATTAGCACTGAGGCCACACACCCCATGGGCAGACCCTGCTCCAGCCTGCCTAGGGTTTCTCCAGGACTCATGCTGGGGGGCAGAGCCCTGCCTGGCGCCTCTGGGCAAGCAGCTTTGGGGATGGAGCCAGGCCAACCACTGGCTCCCCACACTCGGTCATTACCTATTGAGAACCCAGGAGTCATTACAATTAAAACACATTGCAAGGGGGTTGGGGTAGGGGGTGGGGGGCTGGGGAGGTCCCTTTAGGAAGGAACACTGGGATTAAAAGAAATTAGAGTGGTTGTCATGGCAACACAACCAGGCTGGGCCTACCCAGTGATTATTTCAATGGGAACAGGATGGAGGGTAATGTGGGGCTGGGGAAGGGGTGCTGAGCCACCAAGCTGAGTGCACAAGCAACAGGCAAAGGCACTGCTCTCCCTCTCAGAAAGGGACCCAGTGGCCTGGGAGAATTGTCCCCAAAGCTGACACTGCTTTCTTATTCTCAGTAACTCTCACTTATTGCTCATGGCATGAAGCTCCAGGGAGACAGGCCTCTATCCTCAGGAAAGTCTGAGCTCCAGGTCTCTATTTAGAAAGTGAGAAACTCCCCCCCAAAGGTCTTCTCTCGCTGTCCTATGGGGATGGAATGGCCTGCCCTGGTTTCCTATCTCTTCAGCTTTGGCAAGCTCCAGGTAAAAACCCATCCATCCCTGTGTCTAAGTGCCATCCAAGAAACCTGAACTAGAAGGCTCAGGGGAGCAGTGGGGGTTTGGGGGACAATAATCCTGGGAGGGGACAGGTTTTGGAAGCAGGCCCATGATAATGAGCAAGAAGGATTCAGCGCCTGGGCTACCTCCAGGTATCAGCACAGGATTAGGGTCCCTACAGCATGAGAATCCTCATTTGGCAGGGCTAAAAGGACTGCACAAGAGAAAATAGCAATTAGTTCTCTGTCTTCTTTCTGTTTGTCTGCTCCTGGCTAGGCTCAATGGGCCCCAAGCAAGTCTGGCCGATGGGCCAGGAGAACCTGTTTGGAACCTTCTGAGGAGAAGAGGGTGCACTGGGGTAGGAGGAGCCAGTAAGAGGGACAGTCTAGTCTGCAGCCTGGAGGGGACACTCTTAGGTTGCTTTTACTGCCCTGTCCACCCACAGCAGTAGTGAGGAGGCTAGAACACTGGAGAATGTGAAGGGACCTAGGGATGCCAGGTGGCTGGAGATGCGTCCTCGATCCTGCTTGGAAGCCAAAACTGGAGACCTGTGAGCTGCCGGAACCCAGCCAGGATGAAGCATCTAGAAGGCTCCCCTCCCCCAGACCTCCGTTTTGCCCTTGGAAGATGATTGTATCCAACCTTGGGTAAGCACAGTCAGTCATTTGGGTTATCAACAGGGCTGTGGTTGTCTGTATTTGCAAGATCTACTGTGCCCTTGTGGGAAACACAGGAGCACGGCTTTTAGCCCAAGAGCAGCCAAGTGCTTCACTTCCAGCAGCACTCTGTTATCTGTGAAAACCCTGCCTCGTGTACAGTGTCCTCCTGAGGTCGGGAGGTGACAGATGCCAGGCCTGGCTCCAGGGTAATTGGCTTTCCCAATTTGTTTAGGTCTGAGAAGGACAAGGTTTATTTTACAATGAAGACAATCCTAGGTAAACCAGAATGACCAGGTCACTTTACCAGGAGGACCAGATATCATTTTATGTAAAGACTCCATGCCTCTGTAAATTTTCTATACATTACACACACACACACACACACACACACACACGCGTGTGTGTGTATATATATATATATATATATGCTAAAAGTATATATAATGTATATGTATGTATGTGCACATATATTCATGAGAATGTGTGTGTGTGTGTGTGTGTGTGTGTGTGTGTAATGATACACTGAGAGGTAGTCACATTTCAAACACATTCTTTGCCTGATAAAAATGATCAACTCTAATGTCTCTGCATGCAAGGTTGGAGCAGGGACTAAGTGGCACTTTGAGTGGATGGCACCTTCAGAGGAACTGAGGGCTAGGTTAGGAAGCAGCAGAAGGGGCTGTGAAGATGCTCAGCCTGTAAAGTTCATGCATGAAGACCTGAGTTTGAATCCCAGCACCCAGGTGGAAAGCCAGGGGTGGATGGTGGTGGCTCCTATAATCCTAGCACTGGTAGGAAGATGGCTGCAGCACCAGTGGACAGGAAACTGTGAGATCCAGGTTCAGAGCAAGAGTCCATCTCAGAAAAATGAAGAAAGGTGGAGGAAGATAGCCAACATTGACCTCTGGCCATGAGACACACACACACACACACACACACACACACACACACACGTGAGTGCACACCTTCCATCCCATACACACACATACATACACATACATCTATACATACACACTATTTTTTACAGTATTTTTTAAATTTACTTTGCATCCTGAATGCACCCTCCCCTCCCTCCTCTCCTCCCAGTCCCTCCCTCTCATCTCTCCTCCCCCATCCTCCCTCTCTCCCTTTCTCCTTAGAGAAGGGGAGGCCTCCCCTGGATATCAACCCACCTTGGCATATCAAGTTGCAGTAGGACCAGGTACATCTCCCTGTGGCTGGCTGGGCAAGGCAGCCCAGTTAGGGGAAATGGATCTAAGGCAGGCAACAGAGTCAGATGCAACCCCTGCCCCTTCTATTAGGAGTCCCACATGAAGACTGAGTTGAACAACTGTTACGTATGCATATATATATATATATACACATTGTTTTTAATGAAAGCATAGAGATCCATGTATTTCTGGAGAAAACCCAGGAAGTGATTCTCAACCTTCCTACTGCTTCCTTCCTACTTCAGACCCTTTAATATAGTTCCTCACATTCTGGTAACCCCCACCCATAACATTATTTTGGTTGCTACTTCATAACTGTAGTCTTGCTATGTTACCAATCATAATGTAAATATCTGATATGCACAGTATCTGGTACACCCAGGTTAAGAACCACTGACCTAGGGCTTAAAAGAGATGCCTTTCCAACCAGCGTGACTGGGCTTCTCCGGGCTGCAAGGTCCAGTGTGCACTGCAGAGACTCCTCAGGAGCCATTTGTTTGCAGAAACATCATCACATTGTCAGGCTTGAGGAAGGGGCAGAGAACTCCAGGTCATGTTCCAACCTAATGAGAGCTCTGACTCTGTGGAGCGTCTCTCTTCCCTCCTCAGATCACGTTGTCAGGCTTGAGGAAGGGGCAGAGACCTCCAGGTCATGTTCCAACCTAATGGGAGCTCTGACTCTGTGGAGCATCTCTCTTCCCTCCTCAGAGTAATGTTTGCTTTCCTGCTTGCTCTCAGCTCCTGGAGCCCTGGGCTGCACTGGCTCAGTCAGCCCCTAAAATCCTACAAGCACAGAATGCACACACAAATCCAAAGGACCTCCATCACCGGGGCCTGGTGGGATTGGTCTGCGATACTGGCCAGAAGACTGTGATAGGAGATCAAGTTCAAAGTATTGCTGACCTACAGAGCGAGTCCAAGGTCTGTCTTGAATGACGTTGTGAGATCCCATGTCAAAATTACAAGTAAAAAGAGAAGCTAGGGAAATGGCCAGGCGGGTGGACAGTTTTCAAGCAATGTCAGCATTCCTGACATCTTGGAGAACTTTCACGATAAGAAAGTGGATGAGAAGAGACAGGAGAGGCCAACAAAGGGTTGACAGTCTCTCCACCCAGCTTGAGACTCCAGAGATATCGGCAGAGTAAGGCAGACAGCTTGGCCTTGGACTGAGTTATCTATCGGAGCCAATAAAGTCTGCAGCATAGCACAACATCCCGCCCCACCCCCAAGCCCGGCTCTATGACCAGCAGATGCAAGCCACTCTGTATCGATCCTGCGGCTCCCTCCCTGACACACATGTGGTAGGTAAAACCTAAACCATGAGGCTCAAACCCAATCCATCCCATTCCCAGAATGCCTCACTCTTTCCAACTCTCAATTGAGAAGAGAAAGGGCCCTGCTCTTTCCAAGTAGAGGACAGTGGGTCAAGGCTCAGGGAGTGGTGGGACATTCGAAAGGTGTTGCCAGGAAAGGCTCTAGCTTTCTAGCTTCGTCCTTGAAGGGATCAAAGCACTCATTAAACATGAAGAAGGCAGGGCAGTCTGATTGGGATGGCTTATGTGCGCGCCGCCCCGGGGTACAGGTTCTTCCTGCTTGGAGCCCCAGCAGACCAGTCCCCAGTCCCCTTGCTTCTAGGACTCTGAGCTCAAGGTGCAAAGAGGGGCTGCCCCAGGCTTCCCCACTACCTGGTTACAAGATTGCAGACTCGGGACAGCATGCAGTGGCCTGGATTTATTATTCACTGGGTTATTTAGCGACAGATGTCCTGAATGTTTAAAACAACCCAATACTGCTTCGAAGAGAAACCTGAGCCAAAGGATTCCTGACCCCTGGTCTTTCCTCTCCCCCTCTGGCTACGTCTCTCTTTTCATATTCCCTTGCCCCTCTCCATCTTCCTCCTCCCTTGTCCCTCTCCATCTCCCTCCTACCCCTATGTTATTTTTCTTTCTCCCCCCCCCTAAGGCTTCTCTCTTTATTGTTGCATCTCTGTGTGTATTTATATGATGTGTACATATATGTATGTATATGATGTATGTGCATGGGCATGTGTAGGGGGTGCATGCCTCAGGCATTGGTCCTCTCCTTCCACCACGTTTGAGACAGGGGCTTTTACTGTTCACCACTGCATAGACCACAGGTTCACCAGCTTCCCAGCATTCTCCCTACCTCCCATCTTCTCTGGGAAGGGCTGGGATTACAGATGCTGGAATTACACTACCCCATCTGACTTTACACGGGGAATCAGGTCCTCACATGAATACAGCAAGTTCTTTACCCACAGAACCAACTCTCTAGCCCAAGATTGCACATTTGTGCCTTCCTGTCCCATGCAGACAGTAAGCCCTAAACCAATGTTTGAGCTTCTTTACCATTGCATACATGTAGAGTCTCCTTGGCTCACAAAACAAACCCTGGGACTCCAGGTGGGGTCCTCTGGCCTCTCCTGGTCCTTTACTCTTCCCTTCTACACATTTTTCAGAGGGTGAGGCAGGGGAGTTGAGGGCGTTCTCTTTACTGTATCACACCAATTAACAAAGAACCCAAGTAAACTCTAGAAGACAAAAAAAAACCTAGCAAGCGAGGAGGAGAGAGGAGGAGGAGGAAGAGGAAGAAGAGGAGGAAGAGGGGAAGAAGAGGAAGAAGGAGAGGAAGGGGGGGAGAGGAGGAGGGCAGGGAGCAGAAGTAGGGGCAAGAAGGAATGTAGTACGCATGTCTACACATCTAATGTGAGTTAGCATATCCCCAAGCCCCCTGGACAGAAGGAAAACAGGAAATCCAGAATCATTACCAAATGCACTTCCCTGCCTGCCCTCCCTGGGCCCCTGGGGGTGGGTCAAGGATGCTCAAGCTAAGCTCCTAGCCTGGAAGCCACAGGAAGGTGGGGCTTTGATGAGTTGATTGGCATTTCCTTTCCCTCCTCCCTCCTGACCCCGCCGGCTAGAGCTTCTTGGTGGATGGTTGGTGGGATGGGCGGAAGCCTCTTGCTGCTGACACCTCCCCTGAGTAGCAGGGGCTGGAGGTTTTCCACGCAGGCCTCCCACAGTGTTGGAGCGGAAGGTGGCCTGCAGCTGGCCTCCCTCACCCCACTCCACAGGGAGCAGTGTGATGGCCCCAGGGCTTTGGGATCAAGACCTTCTGCTCTTAAGAAAACAGATCGGAAAATCTGGCATCAAAATGAAATCTAGGCAGAGGAAATAAGTAACCCTGGAGTGAACACAGGCCATGGATTGAGTTACAACATTCGAGTGGGGATCGGATCGTGAGTTCAAGTTCATCTTCTATGGGCTATTCCTTTTGCTCTGGGTTTGGCTAGGAATTGTATCCTTGTTCTGTGCTTTGAACATTCATGACATTTCAGGTGGCTGGACCAAGAGCCTGTAGTAAAGGTCACAGGCACTTTGGGTTGGGTCACACCCTTTGTGTTGTATCAATTTCTTCTGTCATTGTTGACAGACAGTAGCCATCAACGAGGCATGGATAACTAACATGGCTAGCCAACCAAATGCCTTAAAACAGACATCTGGCCATATGACACATTTGGCCCATGTACTGTAATGCACCAATCCCTGGCTTAGGTTGTTGTCTTAGGATTTCTGTTGCTGAGAAGAGACACCATGACCAAGGCAACTCTTATAAAAGACAACATTTAATTGAGGCTGGCTTACAGGTTTCGAGATTCAGCCCATTATCATCATGGCAGGAAGCATGGCAGAGCCCTGGCAGACATGGATGGTGCTGGAGAAGAAGCCAAAAGTTCTACATCTTGATCCAAAAGCAGTCAGGAGAAAACTCCCTTCCAGGCAGCTAGGAGGAGGCCTCAAAGTCCCCTAAACCCCCAGTGACACACTTTCTCCTACAAGGCCACACCTACTCCAACAAGGCCACACCTCCTACTAGTGCCACTCTCTGGGCCAAGTCTATATCAAACCACCACAGTTGTGAATACAGAAGAATGATAGAAGGTTCAAGAATAGGGGCTTTGATAGCTGGAGAGCTGGCTCAACTGTGCAAGCATGAAGACCTGAGTTCAAATGCAAACATCCCAGCACAGAAGAAGCAGAGAAGTGGAATCTGGGGCTCGCTGGCTGGCTTGCCTAGTGTATTTGATGAGCTCCAGGCCAGATAGCTTTGATGAGAGACCCTGCCTCAAAAAAAGCAAGCTGTGGAGATGACTTGATAGTTAAAGTACGTGTCATCCAAGCACAAAAACTCGGTTAGATCCCCTGGAAACTCACATAAAAGCCAGATGGGGTGATTGCCTATAAGTCTAGTCTTAGAAGGGCCAGACAGAATCTCCAGGGAGACTAGCAGTTATGTGTGAGCTCTGGGTTTGAGAGACAATGCCTCACTGAACAAGGTAAAATAGCAATAAGGATGACTCCTCACCTCAATCCTCCACAGGTGCGTGTATGCACACACACACACACACACACACATACACACACATGTACCCACATACATGAAAAAATGTACAGACACATAAGTATACCTGTCTTAGTCAGGGTTTCTATTCCTGCACAACATCATGACCAAGAAACAAGTTGGGGAGGAAAGGGTTTATTCGGCTTACTTCCATATTGCTGTTTATCACCAAGGAAGTCAGGACTGGAACTCAAGCAGGCCAGGAAGCAGGAGCTGATGCAGAGGCCATGGAGGGATGTTCTTTACTGGCTTGCTTCTCCTGGCTTGCTCAGCCTGCTCCCTTATAGAGCCCAAGACCTCCAGCCCAGGGATGGCACCACCCACAAGGGGCAACTGAGAAAATGCCCCACAGCTGGATCTCATGGAGGCACTTCCCCAACTGAAGCTCCCTTCTGTGATAACTCCAGCCTGTGTCAAGTGGACACACAAAACTAGCCAGTACAATACCACAAACACACAAAGAAAGAAAACAGAAAGAAAAGGAGAGAAAAGGGAGGGAAGGAAGGAAGGAGGGAATGAAGGAAGATAGGAAGGAAAGAAGAAAGGAAGAAAGAAGAGAAGAAATAGAAATTGGGTAGCACCCAAGAAACCATCTGATGTTGACCTCTGACCTACACACACACATGCATGCACACATGAATATGCATACACATATATTATGCACATATATACATGAACACTCACATACCTGAACATGCATACACACATGAACATGCACACAAACACATGAACATGTGTAAACACATGAGCATGCACACATATACACATTTCCTTACACATGAATATTCACACACATGTGAACATGCACATGCACATAAACCCACACATCAACACGTACACAAACATGAATATGCACACACATGAATACACACACACATATATATATGAGAATTTACACAAACACATACACAGACATGAATGTGCACACATGAATATGCATATGCACAGGAACATGCACACAGAAACATGCATACACAATACAGAAACATGCACACACACAAACTTACATACACACATCACTATGTCTATAAACACATGAGCACACACACAAAGATGCATGAACATGCATATACATGTGTGACCATGCACGTATATGAAATCACATACACACAATCATGCATACACACAGAACAGGAAATGGAAGTGAAGAAGCAGGCCTAGTTCAGATCTGCCCATGACTCACTGCATCCTTATGGATGAGTTACCTTTAAGCTCTGCACTTTCATGTGTAAAACAGAATAAAAATGCCTACCTCACCAGGCTGCACTGCCGACTGGATCATCTAACGAATGGAAAGTGCACCACACTCAATAAAATGCTGGCTGCTAATCATCTCATTAGGAATGAAATTAGGTAGAATGGAGAGGAGGCACCTGGGAGCCTTTCACTGTTGCTGGAAATGCCAAAGTTACTGAGGACATCTGTGAGCACCAGACTGAGGGGGGGCTATAGTGTGCATTCAAAAATTTTATTTCCTACAATTGAATAGCTCGAGGGAGGGGCTGGGAAGATGTCTCAGTTGGTAAGATCTTGCCCTGAGGGCATGAAGGTCTGACCTCTATCCCTAGAATCCATATTTAAAAAAGACAGAAAACAAAAAAAAGGACCACTCTGTCATAGTGGCTTGTGCTTGCAATCACAGTGTTTCAGAAGCAGACATTGGTGGATGCCTGATCAACTGGCTACGCTACCTTACCTGGTAAGCTCTGGGCAAGTGTGAGACCCTGACTCAACAAAAAGGGCAGACTCTGAGGTTGTCTTCTGGCACACAGGCACATGCCACATGCTTCATTTGTTGCATGAATGCAGTCCTTACACATGGTAGCTTTTATCCTCCAACCTGCTCAATTTTCCATCCATCCAGCTCATTTTGTTCAAGCTGTGTCCAGGTAAACTGCAGACCCCAGAATACTCCGTCCATCCCTAAACACTTCAGTAGATATGCACAAGGATACGTTTGTGTGCGTGAGTGTTTGCAGGCCCACATATTTCTGCATGCATATGTGTGTGTGTGTGGAGGTCGGAGGACCACCTGAGGTGTCATTACTCAGGTGCCGTCTAATTGTATGTGATTGTACCATGTGTAAGCAGTGCCCACAGAGGCCAAAGAAAGTGTTGGAACCCCTGGAAGTGGAGTCATAGACAGTTTCGAGTCACCACGTAGATGCTGGGAACTGAACCCAAGTCCTCTGCAAGGGCAGCCAGTGCTCTTAACCACTGAGGCATTCTCCAGCGCTCTTCTTGGTTCTTCTCTCATTGGCCTAGAACTCACCTAAAAGATTTGGGCGAGCTGCTCAGGGAGTTCCAAGGCTCCTCCTGTCTTTGCTGCCCAGGCACTAGGATTATAAACATGTACCAGCATATCTGGCTTTCTTTTTAATTTTAATGTGAGTTCTAGAGATTGAAGTTGGGTCTGTATGCTTGCAGACGAGCACCTAGATCCACTGAGCTATTATCCAGCCCTACATATCATTAATTTTTTTTTTTAATTTTAACTAGGTCTGTTTTTGGATGATGCCTGTGCTGTGAACCCAGCCTCCTACTCGGGACACTTAAGAGTTATTAAGCTTGTGACAATCTGTTTCAAAGGGCTAGTATTATTTAAGCCTGAACAAAAAGACATTTCTTTACCTCTTGCCTTTTTAAAGGACGAGGTGGGCAGGAGATATTTTATCTTAGTACTATAGCTGTTGGTAACAGGAGACTCTGCTGTTTGACCTGATTCCCACTGTTCTAGTCAGCCTATCTCTTTAGAGTCACTCATCACTGTGCCTGGTGTACCCTTCAATATTTATTTAGTAATGTCATTAACTGTTTGATCATATCTCCCAAACCTTCCCAAGTGTGTCCCCCCCCTCAAAAAAAATACTTTTAGTCTCTCACAGTCTGTCAGCATTCTGTCCACGAGTATCATGGACAAGTCTTCCATTGTGATTCTGAAAGGCAATAGGCTACATGACCATGACCTCAGGATGTGTCACACCCCTTTATCTCTGATTTTTCCTCTGTTTGGGGAACCTCAGTGCTTACCTGGCTTATGTCAAACTCTAGATGTGAACTCAGGACTAGGAAGAGTCCTTTCCTGGCCAGATCTACCCAGAGAGGAAGCTGGCTGCCAGACACCAGGAAGAGCCATTCATTCTACACACACACTAGTTCAAGTTCTTGTTCCATGAGCATACTGGCTCTGAGGGGTGTGTGTATATGTGTGTGTGTGTGTAGTATATGTGTGTGTGTGTGTGTGTGTGTGTGTATGTGTATGTGTAGCTTGATCACACATGTATGCACATGGATCCAAAGAACAGAGTTGGGTAACCTTCATCATACACCTTGCACCCGCATCTTTCTTTGGTTTCGTAGCCCTGGCCTGGAACTTGCCAGCTAGGCTGGGCTACCTGGCCAGAAAGCTCCTATCCATCTATCTTCCCAGCCTTGGCTTTTTCATACAGGAATCAGTGTTGGGGCTCTAGTGATCATACTTGCAAGACACACTTTACTGTCTGAGGCATGGCTTCAGTCCCTGCAGGCAGGTCCTTTGTGATCTTCTTCAGTCCTTGTAATCTGCCGCTTCCCAAGGTTAGAGACAAACCATCAAAGCTCTTGAGATGAATTTATCCCATTTATTGCTCACCTATATCCAAATGATCCTCTCCCAGGGGCAACCTCAGTGCCCCCGATGTACATACTCCAACTCCTCAAGTCTGGCAGGAGGTCACACTGCAGTGTGCTCTATCCTCAAAGGCATGAAATGAAGGTGGGTGGGTTTCTTCCTTCTCTCTCTCTCTCTCTCTCTCTCTCTCTCTCTCTCTCTCTCCCTCC
>NW_022196911.1:109339805-109351274 GCF_008632895.1 Mastomys coucha
TCTCTCTCTCTCTCTCTCTTTCTCTCTCTCTCTCTCTCTCACTTATCCAGACCACCCACTTTCTGTTTGCCCTGGTCTCCAACCTTGAAACCTGAGACCTTTCTCTCTAGGAACCACCCATGTTTAAACAAATAAATACCCCAAAGGAACCCACTCCCCAGTGGTGATGATATTCAAATCCCAGGGAGGAATGGGGGAAGGGGTGCCCTAGGCCATCTCTGGCACATGTGGGCCATAAAGCACCCTTGGCCGGTCCTTCTGAGTAACAGTTGGGCCATCACCTTGAGACAGGCTACAATGAGACCCACACGTGTGTGGAGAGACAACACAGCGCGAGAGACAGGAGAGAGGGAGCTTATGGCTGCTGGAACTTAAGAACTGGGAGGCAGATGCTGGGTGTCCTCCAGCAAAGATGGAAGTTAAGATATGTGCAGAGATTCTGTGTGACTCGTCCATCACTCAGCCAGAAACCTCTTTACCCTCCTAGCAGAGAGAGAGCCAAGAGCATGGAGAGAAACAGTGCTTTTGTGAGTCAGAAGCACTTCCATGGGAGCCAGAGAGGGAGAATACTGGAGGGAGGCCCAAGTCAAAACCACTCTGCCTCCTGATTCAGTGCAGAAAGCAACAAAATTCACTAGGCTTCATGGAACGGGACAGCCGGGCTCTGTAATAGATAGGCTGTGTAAGCAAAGGGCAGTAAGAGGAAGGATTTGAAGTAGGTCTGAGGGGCTGGGGATGTAGGTAAGTTGGCTGAGCGCTTGCCTTGCATTTCATGAACCAGGATTGTACAAATGGGGCAGTGATGGTTCATGTCTGCAGTCTGCAAATCCTGGCATGGATAAGAGAAGAGCTCAAGGTCATCCTCACCTACTGAGTGAGCTGTCTTAAAGAGACAAAAGTAAACTGCTGAGAGAAGGAAAATCAGTGAGCCCTGGGCAAGTTATCAAATGCCAAGCAGTGAGTCCTAAATGAGTACATAGAAATAACGCTAAGTGGGCTCAACCCCAAAGCCCCTTTCTCTAATTATCATTGCATATATAGAGATATGCACATGCATACATGTATGCATACATGCATATACATGTACACACATACACATATATGAGTATGCATATATACATATATACACATATGTACACACATATATATAGATATATGCATATGTATATCTATATGCAAGGAAAATAATTAGAGAAGAGGAATTTAAGAGGGAGTGGGAGGGGTAAGGGAGAGGGGGAGAGGAGGGGGTGGTGGAAATGGTATAAATAAAACAGTACCCATGTACAACATTCTCAAGAAAAATAGATTAGAAAATAAAATAAACGTAAAACTAAAGAAAATAAAGTACACTTTATGAGAAATAAAGGGAAGGCAGTCTTCCCACAGCTGTCCCTTTAAGAGATGCTTGAGGTTCTACAGATGTCCCTCTGAAGGCAGAGACAGGGACAGGTATCTTCAGAGGTGGGCCTCATGGCTTGCAGTGGCTAAGGAGAGAGTAGACTAGATGTCGCTAGAAAGCTGGCTGGTCTCACTGCTACATGAGGAAGCAGGGAGGAAAAAAAAAAGAGACCATGTTTCAAAAATAAACACAATCCCCAAAATCAACACCGTTAATGGAAATGACTAATCAAAGCTGTGCTGAACTTGGGGGTTTCTTGATAAGACACAGAGGGAAATGTACTTGGAAAAGTAGCAGGATTCCCCTGCTTTGGTAAGTCAATAAAGAGCTGGGGGGCAGGGAGTACAGAGTTAGAGCTGGGGCCAAGGTGGAGTTGGGGAGCCCAGGTTAGAGCTGGGAGTGGGGAGGAGGTAGGAGGGAGCCCAGGGTCTAAGCAGGGCTCAAGGAAGAAGAGAAGTACTCAAGGTTAGAAAGCCAAGGGGCAAGGGGGAAGTGGGGGCTCAAGCCAAGGGGCAAGGGGGAAGTGGGGGCTCAAGCCAAGGGGCAAGGGGGAGTGAGGGCTCAAGGTTAGAGCTGGGGGGAGGTAGGCAGGGAAGAAGTGAGAAGCCCGGGGTGGAGGGAACTAGAGACTGAAAAAACAATATCAAGACTCACATAGGAGAAAAAGCACATTCTCACACAGGCTTCACAAAGAGGGGCACATGCTCCCAGAAGCTTACAATATTCAAACACGGGTGAGGCGGGTGTTGCTGCATTTTCTCTGTCCAATCACATTAGGGCAGTGAGAAGTTTAGGGGGGAGAGTTCAGAAAGCAGGAGAAAGGGAGAAAAAAATCGTCATGGAGACAGGTGAAGATGACTACCCAGACCCCGCATGGTTTTAATCAACCACAGGTAGCCAAGGATTTTACAAGGTTAGAATAATTGGGTTAAAACATTGCCTTTATCATTTTGCTCTGAAATGATTGTATTGGCATCTTGTAAATTGTGATCTTATTGATATATAAACCTGATTGGATAATTAAGCCTTAAGAGTTATGTTTTTACTGGGTAACTAGGCGCTAGATGAGTGATTGTGGGGTGTGTAGCGCATTGTATATAAGCAAGATGATCTTGTTAGCTGGGAGAAAATAGCAGGAGCCCGCTGGGACATAGTGATGAGGCCAGATGGTACTGGCAGGGCAAGAGAGCTTGCGGGGTGTTTTTATTTTTAGTATTTCCCGCAACAGGCGAGTGTTAGGCACAATATCTGTAAAGACCACATGCCCTATAGCAGGGTACATCTGAGTGCATGCCCTATAGCAGGGTACATCTGAGCACATGCCCTATAGCAGGGTACATCTGAGTGCATGCCCTATAGCAGGGTACATCTGAGTGCATGCCTTTCCTCTCCTCTCACTAGTCTGTTCCCATGCTCCTTGGAAGACTGTCCCTTTCTTCCTGTCCTTCTTCTAATCATACGTCTCTTGATCCAGTTCTCTGCTGTGTAACATAAAAACCTAGCTAGGTACTTCAACAGAAGTCCAGGGACGCTCCAGCAGGCCCTCCTGGGACTTACCTATACAACTGTGGCAGAGCTCTGCAGCTTACCTGTTAGCTCCAGCATGGCTGACTACTAGGGGCACATCATCCTGTGTTTGGTGGCTGTCCCTCGTATACAGAGTTCTTGCAACATCCCTGGCCTCTGCCTTTAGGTACTAATAAGAATCTCTTTTAGCTGTGATGGATAGAAGGGTCCAGACTTTGTGGCTGGGATCTTAGAGGGTCCTTCTCAGCAAACAAAGCATCCAGGAATCCTCCAGCCCTGAGTGGGAGCATTATCTACGGACTCTTTAAGGGCTGGAAAGAGACAAGCAGATGGCCCGTTGGAAGGGAACATAGCGTCTCGTGCATCTGAGGTTACTAATGGTTCTGAGCTGCCAGCACCTTCATACAAACTCTCCAGTAGTTCCACTGATTAGTGAAACCAGGATCTTCTCTGCTTGGAAGGAAAAAAAAAAAGAGGGCTGGGGAGACAGCTCTGCCAGTAAAGTGTTTGCCACACAAGTATGGGGATCCCCAGAAATCCCCCTCATCCCTTCCATAGCCAGATGGGATGGTGCATGTTTGTAATTAGTGTTGAAGAGGAGGAGACACTTGGATCCCCGGGACTCTCTGGCCATCCAGTTTAGTCAAATTGGAAAGTTCAAGGCCAGTGATAGACCCTACCAAAAAAAAAAAAGAAAAAAAAAAGAAAGAAAGAAAGAAAAAAGTGGTGGTGGTACCTACTGAACGACATCCAAGGTTGATCTCTGGCCTACACGCATGCATGGGCCCACACTCACATACACACACCACACACACACAGACACATGGAAACGATGAGTAGATACGCAGCCCACATTTCCCCCTTTGCCTCAATGGTGTCTTGACCAGGACGGTCAAGTGTGCTACCATCTACCTCAAGGAGGAAGTCTGCAGCCAAGGGACATCCAAGATGCCATGGGGGTGGGGGAGGTCCAATGGATAGAGCCAGGTGTCCTAATGGGCTCTAATAAGAGCCCCCTCCCCATAGGGTCAGTAGGAGTCACTTCTCAGGCCCCAAGTTCTTTTGGAAAAAACCAAGATCAAAGAAAAGACAAGAGATTTGGGGAGGGTTTTTAGAGATGCTTTTGAGACATCCGTGGCCACCCACAACTCTCATGTCCTACCTTGTTTTAACGAAGCTCCATGTCTATGAAGGAGGGTGAAAGATGAGCCTACTGTGAAGGTCAGGAAACCCCCTCTCATCCATGACATACAATCCCAGCTCAGGGTCACAGCCCAGGCCACTGAAGACCTGGTAGCGTCACATGTATGTCCCTAACCCAACTCAATGCTACATACATGTCAATAAGAGGCACACGAGCATGTGTTTTATTTGTATATCTCACTGCCAAATGTGGTAAAGTTAGTCTCAAAGGTTTCTACAGCATGTCCACGTATGTCTACTGTGTTCTACACAGAGATGAGCTGTTGGCGGGAGGTACAAATGGATGGTGATGGGAGGAGGCAGGGGAAAAGCCAGGAGGATAGCAGGCTGGTTCTTCCCACTTTCACACACACACACACACACACACACACACACACACACACTCTTTAATTCAGAAAGCTCAGCACAATCAGCTTCCCTGGCCTTCAAAGCTGCTTTCCACAAAAAAAAAAAAAAAAAAAGATTCTAAATAGAGCGGAACTGAGCACGGGGCTGTAGCTGACAAAGTCTTCCCCTCCCTGCCCAGAGAGCTCCGCTCCCCACACAGTGTCTATTCTACCCCCAGCACCTCTTGCTCAAAGCATTCTTGACCCAGGAGCACCGGACCCTGACAGGCAGACACAAAGCTGCCACTGGTGGATTTTGCTTCCCCAGCGTTTTCCTTCCATCACCAGATGATGCCTTCTCCAGATTCCAGGGCCTGTGCCTGTCCTGGAAGACAACTGGGGAACCTAGTGCCCAGCAAGGAATTAGGAGCCTGAAACCTCACTACTGAGTGCCGAGGGATGCTCGGAGGCTCAATGAGCTCACCAGAGCCTCCATATTCCCAAGATAAAAGTCATAGGGCAGAGACCACTGTGTCTAAGAACAGACCCCTGAACACTTTTGTGCTAGGTTGTTGGAGGATAATTTCAATTACATCAGAGTCTTCCATGGCCCCCAACTGGGCCTGTGCGTGCATCAGGGTGGTTTCTTAGAATTTCATGCGTGGTTCTGCTAAATCAAGCCAAAGCCCAGTCCCAAGGGGCACAGAACCCGCAGTATCGTATAGATCTAGGCATAGCACAGCCATGGTATTTTTGTACTTTACTCACTTGAGGTTTGTTCTGCTTTTGAGACAAGGTCTCACGTAGCCCTGGGTGGCCTAGAACCTTCTTTGTAGCCAAGAATGGCCCTGAACTTCTGATCATCCCGCCTCTACCTACTAAGACCAAGGACTGCAGTATGTGCCACCACACCCAGTTGCATGCAGTGCTAAGACTCAAACCCAGGTTTTTGTACACGTACACGCCGGGCAGGCAAACACTGTGAGCAAACCGCTTTAGTCTCCACAAACGGCAACAAAATGCCAGGCAGGGTTTGTTAGGAGGCACTCAGACCCCCTGCAATGCCAAGGTCGTGCTGGAACCAACTCATAACCCAGGTGCCAAGCCTGGGTCAAGGCAACAGAGTTCTTTTCACCATTTCAGAGAGTTCAGGTAATGGCTACTCGGCCCCCATGTGTGGCAGCCAGCGCACAGGACAGAGATCACCTGTGGAATCTTCAGAAGGAGCTTGTGGGGGTGTCCAGCTGGAGGATGGGATGCCTGGGGACCCAGCTCATCTGGAAGTTGTGACAAGAGAGCCACCCGCACCCTCCTCCCTAGCCACTTCCTGGTATCTCCACTGAGTAAACTCTTAGGCCAAACAGATTCCGTGACTTGCCAATGAGTCAGGGCCACCCTGTTCTTCACAGCCTCTCTCTGAGTTCAGCACCGCAAAGGCAGGGGACGAAACTAACTTTGAAGAGAATGTGAGAATTACTAATGCTTGTCACTAGCATCTGGCAGCGTGGGCGTCCCTCTGCCGTCCTTCTCCACAACAACATGAAAGAAAGACGGGGCTGAGGGGAATCCAAGCTTTGGATGGGCGAAGTACTACAAAATGTGTGGAGAAGGACCGGTCCTGGGCCACGCCATGCATTGAAAGATAAGTCCTCTGTGGTTTGAGTTTGTGTCCTCCGGTCGATGGGTTTCCGAGCTGGGACACAAGCAGTAACGTCCATTCTTTCTCTCTCAGATCTGGTTCAGACCAAGAAAAGATGGAAATGCGGAGAGAAGGAATGCTTTCCCCTCTGGATGAACTGTTTTACAATAAGCTACCTGCTGGGGTCAGGAAATGTGAGATCTGGGGACTTGAGCTCCCACAAAAGCTCCCACAGGGTAGACAGGCTGCAGCGTTCTCAGGGAAGATATGCTCAACCCCACACAGCCCTTGGTGTCCGCTCGCTCGCTCGGTTTTCCTTGGAAAACACATCTCTCTCCTGTTTCACCTCCTTCCTCTCTTGGTTCTCACTCAACCTGTGCTCAGAGCCCTCCCGGAGAGACACAGCTTCCAGCCGCTACCAAAGATCTACCATGCTGCTGCCACCACTGTTGCCACCACCGCCGCTCACTACCAGGGTGCTCGGATGATGGGGTGGGGAGAGGCCAGGGAAGAGTTGTTCCCTAGGCGCCCATAGAAAACCCATTTTCTTTGTAATTAGGTGTGTGATGCTCAAATCAAGAGAGGGGTGACCAAAATCAAAACAAACAGTGAGCGGCGGAAACAGGCAGCCCTGCCCTGGGAATGAGAATCGAGAAGGATGAAAGTTTAGACAAACACTGAAAAATGGTCAGTGTCAGAAGACAGGAAAGTCTGTCAGGTTCCTGTGCTCGGAGGGAAGTTGGTTTATGACGTTTTCTTCGCTCCTTATTTTTGAATGCTCTCCTGACCCCCGAGTCCTATAAACAAACCAGCTTTTCCATTCTCTCGCAGTGCCGGGAGGGCCGAAGGTTGAGCTGGCTGAGCTGGCCACCGAAGTGTCACAGTTCTGAAAGTCCACACCCAGCCCATCGGGTCTGTGATGGGGTCTCCGTGGGAAGCATGTGGAGGCAGGGAGTTAAAACTGGGGTGTGGACTTAGAGGAAAGCCAGGAAGGTCTCTGCCTGTCCCCCAACCCCAACGAGAGGCCATAGAAAGAGCTTTGAGTGTTCAGTGTGTGTGCCTAAGACTGCATTTATAAGGCATGGTAAGGATAGATTTAAGGAGATCTTGGTTTTCAGTAGAAAACCTTGAGGGCACTAGGAGCCACATGAGATGAAGGGCTGAGTCTGGCTGCTGAGGTCAATGTCCACAGTTTTGACAAGACCATTGAGCCAAAAAAACCCACTGCACTGGGCTACCACGTGATGTACGTACGACAGATTTTTGTGCATCTGAAATGACTTCTTCCTATTTAGACTCCATGTGCTTCCTTGCTTGAATCACAGATTGGGAGTCTCCAATCCAAAAATACAAAGCCCAAAATGCCCTCCTCTCTAGGCCAATCTGAAACTTTTGAGCCTTGATAGGACACTGTACCTCAGGCCATGTGTTCTACTCAAAACACTCGTTCAGAAACTACCACATAAGGTCACCTTCAGGTTGGTCGCGTCAGCTATATTTGAAACCGGTGAGTTCTGAGTGTAGCCTGGGACTGATCTCCACGATACTTTGTCTTTGGATGTGTCTATTTCAAAATCTGAACCTTCCGAAATTTCAAAAAGTTCTTTAAGTGTTTAAACATTTATTTACTGACTTACTATGTGTATGTCCATAACATGCGTGTGAAGGCAGAGGGACAGTCGGTAGGAGTTGCTTCTCTGCTCACACTGTGTAGATTACAGAGATTGAACTCAGGTCACTGGGCGTGGCGGTGAGTGGGTACCTCTCCTCACTGAGCCAGTGGCTCTACACACACTTCTTAGGTTAGTCAGACTTTGTGATAAATAATGGGAATACAATCTAGAAAGGATTTGTTCTACTTTGGCTGATGGTATCTGAGAGTCCAGTTCACATTTGTTTGGTACCTTGGATCGGCACAAAATGCTGTGGTGGTGGGAACACCATGGAGTGGTGTTTCTTCAGAGAAGATGAGAGTGAAGAAAAGGAGATTCAGGAAGTAAACCGGGAAACACAGCATGAGCCGGTCACCTGCATCCCTTAACTAGACTCTGCCTCCTACTTTTACAACCTCTCAGTAATGTCTCAAGTATGAATTCATCAAAGGACCGAGCCATGGATTAGATCTAATCATCCCTGGAAAGCAATGGCAGACACACCTAGAGGTCTGCTTCATACACTATCTACTAGGTATGTCTCCAACCAGTGAAGTTAACGATTAAGAGTAATCATCATACTTGGTGTCCAAGTAATGTTTTATAGCGGACACCCACCCTGGAATAATAAAACTAAGATGCCGTGTTGAAGGAGTTCTGTTGTTCTGAGGTCTGTTTTCAGGGCCCAAACTCAGCCCTTGGAACTTCTAAACCACTCTTAGAAGCAGGGCAGAGAAGGAAATGAGATGTAGGGACGTGACTCAGGTGCTAAAGTGAATGAGTAAAGTCATGCAAGCATGGAGACCTGAGTTCCAGCCCCAGTGCCCACAGACAAAGCCACACATAGACAGACACACTTGGAATCCCAGCACTGCGAAGGCAGAGATAGACGGGCCACTTGGTCTTGCCAAGTTGGTGTGATCCAGGTTCAGTGAGAGACCCTGTTTACTAAAAACATAAATATATATTTAAAAGGTGGACAGCTCCATACACATGCACAAAAGTACACACACATTGGAAATCAAGGCACAGGAAGATTTAGTGTAACCCATGAGGTCACTGCTGAAGGTTCATCTCTGTCCTGACCCCCTATACGTTTGAACCTATATAGACCACCCTGTGACAATGTAATAGTCAAGAGACCAGAATTCATGGATGAGAGCAGTAAGAGACATCGCAGTTATCACAGTGTGTGTCAGACACTGCTGGTGTTCTCCAGCATCTGTAGGACAGAGTTGAGCATTTGTTGGATCTCCTGCATCCAAGTGGAGCATCCTGGCCATCTCCTGCCAATGCAATGTGAACAGGAAAGAAGAGTGATCCTTCCGGGCTACAGACTGACTCACTAGCCTATTCTTACAGAGTTCTCTGGCACAAGAGGAAGAACTGGAATAATAACTGGGACATGATTAGTAATAACTGAGCCGGGGTCTCAACATTTCTGCAAAGAGCTTTCTCTGTCTCCACTGCTGCCAACACACATTCAACTGGAGTATAGACAAGAAAACCTCAGGTAGAAACTGAGACTAAACACCATTTGTTATAGGAGC
The DNA here is from genome assembly GCF_008632895.1 of Mastomys coucha. Classification (NCBI taxonomy): domain Eukaryota; kingdom Metazoa; phylum Chordata; class Mammalia; order Rodentia; family Muridae; genus Mastomys; species Mastomys coucha. The sequence continues at coordinate 109,349,102 of NW_022196911.1, forward strand.
CAGCGATGACTAATAAATAGACCATGGTGGTGATGATACAGAGGAATCTCCTCTAGGCTCAGGGACAGGAGTCTAATGTGGTGTTCTCTGACGAGTCCTTAGCTTCCTTCGCTGTAAGAACAACAGCTCTCAATATGTTCTCACCACAAAATTAACATGAAAGGCTGGGGCATGCTTCAGTTGGCTTGCTGAATAAACAGGACCCGAGTTTGGATATCCAGAACCCACTTAAAAGCCAAGCATTGCTGTGTACACCTAAAATCCTAGCACTGGGGGACAGAGACAAGTAGATCTCTGGAGCTTGCTGGCCGGCTGTTCTAGCCAAAATGGTAAGAGACTCTATCTCAAGATGATGATAATGGTGATGGTGATGATGATGATGATGATGATGATGATGATGATGATGAGGAGGAGGAGGAGGAGGAGGAGGAGGAAGAGGAAGAGGACGAGGAAGAGGAGATACAGAAAAGCTATTGTTGAGGAAGGCATCCCAATGTCAAGCCCCGGCTTCTACAGGAACCTATATAGGTGAGTACACACACACACACACACACACACACAGACACACACACACACACACACACACACACACACACGGTGGGGTAGGGTGGGAGGAGGAGAGTTTCTCAAATGACACATAGACGTGGCACCCAGAGCTCTAAGACTGTAAAGTTCTAGATTTCATTTTCTTCTGAGCTACCCTGGCTGAATATCACAGCCTATCACTTCTTTCTTCTCAGAAACCACCTTGGGTGACTCTGGTTACAGGTCATATGATCTTTGTCCAGACTCTTGCCATGTCTGTAAGAGGCCTGAAGGGATGAACTTCGGAGATTCTCTTCCCATAAAGAAGTGAGCCTTCTGTTGCCTCTGTCTCTTCTCCCCCCGCCCTGTTGTGCCTAGGGTAGAGGTGTTGTCCCAAGGGAGAGGTGGGACAGCAAGTGTCAGAGACATTTCCTCTCTGTGACTTCTAACCCTTGAGTGGCATCTCTCTACTGGTCTTTGGTCCCAGAGGCATGTCCTGGAGTCTGTGTGTAACACCCCTGGAAATGGTCCAGTGAACAATGCCCAGTTCTCTGCCTGCAGCCTACCAGGAAGGACATGCTAGAGTACAGAATAAAGGACATCTGTCCAGATTCTCTGGGAATACTAAGAAGGAGTTCGTTTAGCAAACATGACTGATTTTCACATGTGTAAGCTTGTTCGGCCTCATTATACAGAAGACCCTAAGAGCATGAAGCACTTAGATGTGATTGTTGTTGTTATTTTGTTTTTCTCAATTTCTCCCCACTAGACCACATCGAACTCTAGAATTTTGGCTTAAACCTTATTTGCATATATATAGTGTGTGTGTGTGATATGCATACACGTATGGGAGAATATATGTATATTGTGGCCAGGGAGTCTCCCTCAATCTTTTCCACTTAGTTTTTGTGACAGGGTCCCTCCCTGAACTCAGAGCTTACCAATTCAGGTAGACTGGCTTGACTATGCAGCCCCAGGGGTCCTCCCATCTCTATCTCCCCAGCACTGACGGGGTCCTCACAGGCTTGTGTGGTAAACACTTCACCCAAGGAACCATATCCCTGGCCTCTTGATCTAAATATTTGAATCTACATCCACCTTAAACATGAGCCTGGCTTTGCAGATAATCCTAGCCACATTGAACTTTCTTCATGGAAATTAAACAGTCAAGCTCACATATCTTCTCTGTTGTTCTGATAACACTTTATTGATTATATAGAAGGCAAACAAAGAACAAGCAGATGTGGCACTCCATGCAGTGACAGACTGCAAACAGGGAAAGTCAACTCAACATCTTGTTTGTTCATTTGCCAGGTCAGTGGCCCGGCTGCTGAGTCCCAGCACTGACCTGAAAGGCTTGGACAAGGCAATAGACTCCTGTGTGCCTATCTTCCAATGCCCAGAGAGAGCCTGTGCAGGGGCCATCAAAGTACCTGTTGTGAGAGCTAACCATCGTTGGGTGATTGGGAGTCAACTTTCAATCAATGAGGAATAACTGGGTTCTTAGTCTAGCAGAAGAGGTGGGAGGAAACAGGAGAAAAACACTCGGAATAATTCAACCTAAACATAGTTGAGATACTAATGTATGGTCACGGGAGGAGGGACTTGTGTCTATGCACATGTATATATATATATATATATATATATG
>NW_022196911.1:109351284-109362434 GCF_008632895.1 Mastomys coucha
TATATATATATATATATACACACACACACATGTATATATATACACAAACACACATATGCATACAGAATATATGTATATACATGTTGCAACATGTTTCATAAAATATATGAGGGGGCTGTCCTAACTGATTCAGAGGGAAGGAGAAATCAAGGAAGGTTTCCCAAAAAAGGGAGCATTTTAGACAAGCTTTGATGAACCCATTGGGTTTCCCTGGTGCCTACCATCTCTCCTTCAAAACAAGACTTCTGCATGTAGATGTCAAAGGATTTAAAATCTTATAGGAGGCTGCAGTTTGACTCTGGAACACACCACCACCACCACCACCACAGGCTTATGTGTTAAAGGGTGGGTCCCCTGGGAAGTCTTCATGCTACAGGGGAAAGGCTGTCAGGGAGACTGTGGGGACTCAGGTCCCTCCTTCTCTATCCAGCCGTGAAATGGGTGGATTTGCTCTGCTGCTTGCTCTCACTCACGTTTGTCCCCAAGTAATGGCTCTGACCGGAATCTCCCAAACCACGAGCCAAAATAAACCTTTTCTCTTTAAACGTTGATTATCTCTGGTATTTGCTAAAGCTATGGAAAGCTAACACGCCCCATTCAATAAAAGCTCATTACTGGAATACGAGAGCAGCTTTCGTCATGGAGCACTTCCAGAACATTCCCAACCGTGGGCTGCATGGGTGATAGGTGGAGAACCGTAATTCCTGGGACGGAGAAATAAGACGTACTTTCCTGGACAGTCAGTCCCCTGGGGCAGACCTGGATAGCAGCACTGAGGGTCTGATGTAGAGCGGTATGGCCTGAAGTACTGTACCCCACGGGAGACCTGAGCATTCCACAGCTGCAGGGCCTTCCAGTGGGGGTCTTCACATCCCACTGGTCCTTGGAAGTTAGGTAGACTGTCTATCCCCTCTCTTTTGGTAGTCTTAAGTCCTGTGGACCCCACCCCGAACATACACACCTTAAGTAGTACCTCTCTCAACATGTCTGCTGAAGCCACCCGCCATGTATGAGTAGGCAGGTATCGTTCCCTAGGACAGTGGAGGTTATGATTTAGAATAGCTGTGGCCCAGTCTTTCTAACACTTGCCACTATATTCATTCTAAGTTCAATGAGGGACAAATCCCTTGCCTATTAGCACTCTGAAGTCCAGGCCAGAAGATGGCAGAGTCCATAAGGCAACCTAGTGAGCTCGTTTCCCAGGACCAGCACAATTGCAGGCCTAGGCCAGCCAGAGCCTTTGGCACAGAGAAGTCTACCATCAGGGCTGAGTCTTCCATCTCCAGTTCCTGGGAAGGGTAGGAGGTTGAGAGGATAGGTGAGGGAGGAAGGAAAGAGGGAGACAGAGAGCAATGTGACGGTAAATCCTCAGGAGAATGCTCAGTGTCTTGCAACAACTGATTAAAATCATATTACAAATTAGGGCTTCATTGTAATCTACTTTATTAATGAAAAATGACAAAGCAGTGTACTGACAAGCCAAGTTACTTTCCATCTGTAATTTCTTCTTCAAACCTGCTGCATCCGATACAGTTGTCTGTGGAAGAGTGTTGATTATGTGTCCTCTGGGACCCGGTAGGATGTAGATCCCTAGAACAGTTTACCAGCTGTGTGTGAAACGGAAGCATGGATGGCACAGGGGACTGCCCAACAACACTTGAAAATGATTGCTGACATCCCAGGCATGGCACCGAACACTGCAGAGATGCAAAGTCAGTTGAACTTACTAGCAATGCTGGGTTTATGTGATAAAGGAAGCACTTGTAACTTAAAACAACAACAACAAAAATTTAAAGAAGAAAACCCTAAACAGAACTTAATAACTTGGGAGTCTATCAGCTCCTGGAAACACACAAAAGCCAGAAGGCAGGACCCAGGACCCAGGATGGGTCAACTTCAGACTTAATATTTGTCCTTCACTAAGCAAACTAATAAATCCTCTATGGGTTTAACCATGTTGAGTTCCCCATTTTTATTTATTGCTCAAAATGCCAAGCCGAGTCTCCCCCGCCCCTTGCCTTAGCAGTCCCCCAGGGGTAAACGACCTGGTCATTCCTGTCACCAGCTGTGTGTCTATTTGCCTATTCCTTCATCAAACTCAGGCTCAGTACGACTGACAACATGTGCAAACATCTTTGAAGTATTCTTCGGTAATGGACATCCCCGGGATGGGACAGCCCTAAATCCTACTTGTACGGCGCAAAGGACAATGAGCTAACTAACCTACCAGGAAATAGCTAAGACACCAGCCAGGGCAAGCAGGGCAACAAACCTGACACACAATCAATGTCTTTACCCTCCTGCTCCATTTCGTGCATGAGAAAACTGAGCCCAGAGGCAGGGAGGAATGATTGGCATGGGATCTTGAACTAGTGGAAGCAGAGAACCAGATCTCAGGTCTCCAGACCACTTTAGAACCTACCACAAGCACAGGGATCTCTTAAGGCTTACCATTGCTGTCCACAAGCCTTTTAAGGGTCTTATCCATGGTCAGTGGTCATTTCCAAAGTCTCCCTTTGGTCTTCAAACTGTAGACTCCTGAACAGGAGCCCAAGCTTCACCATAAAGAATCTCTTCTCAAATCTAACAATTCTACACTCATATCTCTATAGAAAGGTTCCCAGGGCCATCGAGGACCGGAGGGTTGCTGTGGGTCAGAATCAAGTTCAAATATCCCATAAGATCCTGGGAATAAGGAGTGAATTTGAAATCTAGTCATGATCATGATAACTGAGGTTGGTTGAGAGCAGTCAACATGTGGATCGGGTGATTTCCATCATCCCATGGACATGAGCTGATGGCTCTTCCACTATGGAAAATACAGCAGATATTCAAGACATCAACTCCCAGAAAATGGACGGCCTCAAATACTACAACAATCTGAATGCCATCAAGAGATGGTCCAAGGCAACTGTGCCCAACCTTGCCATGTTAAATGCAAGGAGCTAAAACGAAAGGCTTGTTGACATCAAAACCTCACTCCTCCTGTTTCCCTGCCTCATGACTTCTTCTTCTTCTTCTTCTTTTTAACTAGCATACACATACCACTAGGATCCAGACATAAAAGACTTATTATGGAAAAGGCAAATTACACGGGCCCAAAATCTTTCTTCGGGGAACTGACAATCCGGGCCACAGGCAATAGCCTCTGAATTGTTCTCCTCTTCTTTCCACCTTCAGGGTATAGACAGTTCAGCCTTCCCTCGCAGCTCCCTCCTGACCAAAGGCTGCCTCCCCGGGTCAAGATGCTCATCTGGTCCAGATATTTGAAAGGAGATTCCTATGTGAGTTGCGTTGATCCAGAAAACTTCGATGAGTTTAACCTACCTTAACTGATGGGGTCATCTAAACTGATAGAAATGTGGCTGAGAAGAAAGTGGGGGATGGCTGCCTTTGTCTCAATAGCTAAGCTTCTTCTAGGGCCAAAGAATGAATATTGGGGTACACATGAAGGGGGCAGCTGAAACATGTCCATCTTTGAGTGAATGTGGTATGGGTGTGTGTGAGTTCTCATGTGCAAACAGAGACCAGGAAACTCACCTCAGGTGTTGTTCCTCAAGAGTTACCTACACTGATCTTTTAAAAGGTCTATTTTACTTTTATGCATGTATCTGTGTATGTGCATGACCGCATGCATATGTTTGTGTCTGCATTTGTATGTGTATGTAGGGGCCTGAAGAGGTCAGAAAAGGGTGTGAGATCTCTTGGAGCTGAAGTTAAAGCCAGCAGTGAGATGCCTGATGTAGGTGCTGGGAACTGGTTCTTCGCAAGAGCACCAAGCACTCTTAACTACTGAGCTATCTCTTCAGCCCCTTTAGTTTTCAAGAAAGGTCTTTCATTAGCCTGGAACCTACCAAATAGTCCAGGCTGGCTGAGCAGTGGACCCCCGGGATCTGTCTTCCCAAGCACGGGGTTTATAAGATATACCACCACACACTGGACCATAAGCACTTTCTTGATTGAGCCAACTCCCCAATCCCATGTTCTTCTCTTCAAAGATAGCATCCAAAGAAAAGGATACAGGCTAGCATTTTCCCTAGTGCATGGGGGTTCTCAAGAATGATGGCCAAATCCCTGGATTCCTGGATGCTCGTCGATACACTAGTGTATAATTACCTCCCTGTGGCCGTGCAACTCAAGATGAGCAAACAGGATTAGTGGGAGGCCCCTGCTCCAGCACGATGGTCCCTCATGCCTAGCTTTCAGCAGAAAGACTGGGAGGGGGGTTAGGGGTAGGGCTGAATCCCCTGTCAGGCAGCAACAACTGCAGGTGCCAGGTGATCCTGAAAACTTGGCTTTTCTAAGCTTCAGAGGAACCCGTAATTTACCTTTCAATTGTTCTTACCTGTCGAGAAAACCCCAAATTGGATTGGCATGACTCCTCCCTTCCCCACCCCCCTAAAGTCCCACCCACTTGGATCGAGCCAGTGACTGAAAAGGAAGGAGTGAGCTGGGAGGTCCCACTCAACACTCTGAGTGGAACCCAAAGGTTATCAGGCAGGACTTCAGAAGGCAAGTACACACTTAGCCCCAGTCGACATGCCCTTGATATTTTAAATAAATGCTACAGTTCAAAGGACTTCCAGGAAGCCTCCTAGCCAAGTCCCCTGCCTTCCAGACATTGTCCCTAAGATTTCAGCTCTTTGTCTCTGTCTAGCAAAGATGTAAATTTTTGATCTTCATTTATTTTGCAGAGCACATGTTTGCACAGGTGCTGCACACACACACACACACACACACACACACACACTTGAACTTGAGTGTGGTGCAGTGCATCCTATACTATCCTGGTGGCTGTGGGCTGGCTTCTTCAAGGACAATTTCATTTTTAATAAGAGGTAAGTGTCACCTATATAGGGCTGTTGTAGAGCAACGTCTGGTCATTTGAATTTCTGCCACACCCATTGTTCACAATACTCCTCAGAAGGACACAGTCTCAACTGGCCCATCATGCCTAAGATTGTTTTCAAAACAAGACAACCGTACCATCTTACAAATGGTCAGGATGGAGCAGCTGATCCTGTCTATCTGTAGACTGTCCTGTGGCCAATGAGAGACCAGATACACAGCTCTGAATGGGAAATGGCCAAGCTATCTAGAAGCTTCCTCTTGCTGCTGCAGCAAGAGATATGGGTTCACTTACCTAGGAGGATGAATTATGACAGTTTTCTCCAGTCTGCCTCAGATTTGGTTCCCACAAAATCTTTTGTGCCAAGAAATCCCCTTGCCCTAAGCAGGCTGGGATAACTTGGTCTCCCCAGCTCCACAGAGAGTGAAATGTGGGAGTTACAAACATTATTTCCTACCGCATTGGGAAGGGCTTGCTGGTCTGGATGCTACTGTCCCTGACATCTCTGTGGCTGCTAAGTGCATGGTCTAAGTATGGGACTCCATAGCAGGCCACCTGGGCAGCCCCTCCAACCATTCCTACCATCTTCTCCACTGTCACTTTAAAAAAGAGAACATTTACAGAGGGATTTATATGAAGGAATTTATACAACACAGAGGCTGCTTAGGAAAGGGGGAGGTAGGGAAGGGAAGGAGAGAGGAAGGGGATGTCTGTAAGCCTTCTTAAGATCTCAGCAGTATTAAACATCTTCAAGATGTTTAATCTTGAAGCCTCCATTCCACCATGAAGAATCTAAGAGTGGCCCAAAGCCACTCCAGTTTCTTTTGTTTGTTTTGTTTTGTTTTGTTTTTTTGGTTTTTTGGAGACAGGGTTTCTCTGTGTAGCCCTGGCTGTCCTGGAACTCACTCTGTAGACCAGGCTGGCCTCAAACTCAGAAATCTACCCGCCTCTGCCTCCCAAGTGCTGGGATTAAAGGCGTGCGCCACCACCGCCCAGCCAACACTCCCTTTTAAAGTCACTGAAGAGCCATACAAATACATCAGATGCAGCACAAGGAAGCTTGGATTGTTTTATATAAACAAACTGTCCATCCATTTTGCAAGCAAAACAACTCAAACATCTTTGAGTGTAGTCAAGAAGGGGGAAATCAAGGCATGATTAGGAAGGATTCCTCCACTGCACAAGTGGAGACCATAGACAAAAGGAACAGAGAAGGCTCTAGCTCCACTGTGAGTGTCATCAGCATACAGTAGAGGAAAGAGGTCCTCAGGAGGCACTACCCACAGAGCTGGCTGCTCAGGCAAGAAGCCCCAGGGTAAGTTGATCTCTCATTACAGCCTCTGAAGAGAGTCTTCACACCTCCTTGCATTTGTGTCGCAGAAGATGGAATGAACAGTGAGCTCATCTCTGCCTTTCCAGATGTACTGTGTGTGATCCAGTGCCGGCCCTCCTCAGCCCCTGCTCAGGCTGCTCCTCTCGCTCTGACCTCCAAAGAGCCCATGGGACCATCCAGGCAGATCTTGTATCACTCTGGAGTCTTGTGCTGGCTTCCAGACCAGGTGCCATGCACAGAGACTGACCTCTTTCCACGGAACAGAAGTAAAAATCAAGATCCCATCCAACCCAAGTGTAGTTAACTATTCACCCTGTATCCGGCTCAAGGATAATAGAGCAAACAAAAAGAATCTCTGGGTTCAGACGGGAGGTGGGCAGAGGAGGTGGGGTCAGGCAGGGAAGGGTGCAGTATCTGGACAGGGACAGAGTAGAGAAGAGTGTCCTGGGTAGTGGCAGCAGGGGACTTGTTTGCCACCAGACAGTACATGAGCTGAGCTGGTGAGCCTTCTCCATGTCCAGAGATGTACATCTTTGTTCATTCAAGTCAAAACAGATTATTCCTTCCCAAATGTCTGCACATTCTAGACAGTTTAGAAGTTTCTATATTCTCCAACATAATGTTCCTCAATTGAATCCAGGGCTCTAGCCTCTCAAGAGGCAGCCAGTTCTCAGCCAGATCCTGAAGAGAGGGCCAGGGTCATATTTCCCATGGTTCCACAGTGCCTGGTAAGTAGCATGGACGAGCAGGATCAGCCCTTGATCAGTCTCCCTCTAGGCCTGTGGACCAAAAGACAGCAAACGTTAGACAGTGGCATACACTCCTTTCACAACAGTGCACTCTTCCGACTTTATTCCATAGGATTCTGGTTAGTGCTGCCCGAACACAGGACACAGAATCTTAGTCAAGGAGCTGGGGAAAGAGGCTTATGCCTGGCTCTGGGGAACTCCTGGCACACTGGGTCATCCCCGAGAAGCCTGATACATACATCTTAGGGCCACATCCAGAGTTGACAGATGAATGTGGCAGGGTCACACCACGAAGTTTACACACACACATGTCCGTGTCCCCAGAACGACAGGGTCTGATTCTCCGTAAAATGGCTACAGCAGACCCTATGCACCCAGACTGTAGGATAACTGACTCAGAATGGATAGGGGTCCCTCAGGGGATGGCACAGAACACCTCCCAGTCTGAGGGCAAACAGGTGAGAGCAGACTCGAAGTGCCTTCCTACTTGTCACCATCCTCATGGCTGAGCGGAACAGAGTCCCCAAGGAGAGTGCCCTACTTCAGTGCCGACTTTGCTGGGCCACTGGAGATGGTGTTGGCCCATGAAGGGGGCTGCTGTACAGGCCTCACACTCAGCACTCATCAGCAACCCAAGGTGAGAAATGTGGGCAGGCCATCCATAAGCACCTTGAGGGGAGAGATGCTTGATCCAAAAATAAACCAGTCAGATAAGCAACATCCCTGTAGGCCATGGCAAGCCAGGGGTATCTTATGATCAAGGCCTCCTCAGACAAGCAAAGGCCAGGACATCAATAACCAATGGAGTGCCTGGGGGATTTGGATTCTAGAAGCTCAGCTTTTGTGACATGTCTTCTAGGCAGGATGAAGAAGCCACCATGATGCCCAGGGATAAGTGAGATGATGGGTAGATGGCCTGGGGCTGACCAGGGAGAAAATGCCTGAAGAGGTTTCATACAGGAGAGTTGGGGATGGGGGCAGTCTCAACCATACAATCACAAATTAAAAAAAAAAAAATGAGTTCTGCTGGTGGCCCAAAATCAAGTAGGTACATTTCAACTGGGACAGGAGAGTCCCTCCACACATGCCTTCATATTCAGACATAAAACCACACCAAATAAGCTCAGAGTTCTCCGTGCTCCCTCTACTTTCCTTCTCTCCTTCCACCCCGGCCTTGGGGCAGTCTCCTAGAGCCCCATAAGCCTTTTCCTCTGGGAGACAGGCCATGTAGCTGGCGAATTAATTGGCAGTGACAGGGCTTCCTTCCGGTTGCTGGGCAACTAACAGCAACGGTGCAGAGGGACTGCCATGAGGAATTTACAAAACAAAATCCGAAGCAAAACACACAAGGCCCCAGACTATCACCCTCAAAGGGCAGAACTAGACAAGGGGAAGGGGGGAGGCGGGGGGGGGGAGGAAGTGGGGCTAGGGCATGAGAAAGTTCTCCCCCACCAACCCTTCACCAAACCGTTCCTACAGTCTTTACTTCTGCCAGCCTGGAGTGAGAGAGAGAAAGGGGCGCAGGGAATTAAAAAGAAGCCTGGGAGCTGAAAGGTCACTGAGAACAGCAGCCAAGGTTGATGAAGCTCGCCGTGCAGAAAACTACAGTATCTGCTGGGAACGCTTCTCCCCATGACACGATTCCACCAGCGAAGCCGCTCTACCAAGGCAGAAGAGCTCACATCTAAGGCCCTCTTCCCTGGCCCTTGGCACTGGACTGTCCTATCTGTTGTTATGACAGAGTAGACAAGCCATACAACACATGGCTTTGCCTTGGCCCTCAACCTCCTGCCTCTTTCATTGATTTGTTGTCAGGATTTGAGACGGGATCTCCCGCTCTGAAGTACAGGGCTAGCCTTGAACTTTAGGAGATCTTCCTGTCTCCGCTTCCCGAGTCTTGAGTTGCCAGGCCTAGCTTCTGGCCTCTTTTAAAACTTCCATACATAAGCAGAGTACACATCCAGTCTATGTACAGGTTGAAGCATTCAGTGGAAAAAAAAAAAAAAAAAGGAAGACATCGAAAGATGTTCTCCCTCTGGTCCCTGTAACCTTGCATGGCAAAAAGGGCTGGTGGACAGGGTGATGTCAGCAGTCTGAGACAGGAGATGGTCCTGGATCATCAGGTTCAGCCCTCTGCACCGTCACCTATGGTCACAAACAGAGGCAAGGGATGGGACACAGGGATGGGAAGGGAGGGGAGAGTGGGGCTGGCTCAGCTAGGCCATCCTGAGGACAGAACACAGAAGGCAGTGAATTCTCCCTGGAGTTCCAGAAGGAATCAGTACTGTAGGTTCCTTCATTTTAGGACACTATGTCTGGCCTCAGATTGTACTGTGTCTGTCCATACTTCCACAGAGACATTTTTTAACCATACAGTCATGGACCCTGGAGCTTCAAAGAGGCCAGGCAACCCTTACACCACTGAGCCAACCTCCAAAGCCAAATGTCATCCCCAAAGATTTTCCAAGAGGGCACCAGAGTGAAGATACAGGTAATGGGAAAGGCGAATTTATTCCTAGCAGTGAGGCAGGATTTAGCATTAGACTAGCCAGTATTGTGAAGGCTCAGTAAGAACAAGGCAGGTCTCTGAGGGCAACTGAGGCCAGAAGGAAGGCTGAGCTGTGACACAGCAGGCTGTTAAATGACAGCATTTGCTGGCAGGGACTTGGCCAGGGGGCTTAATCTCTGGGGTTGGGGGGGGGGGAGCCTTAGCTTTGTCATTTGCAAAATAAAGATAATATTATCATCTACCTTACAAAGCTCTCGGGATTAAATGAGATAATACACGGAAAGCACCTGGCGAATGGCGGATGCTGAAGGAGCGTTGATGCTTAGGAAGTTCCAGCTTTTGAGCCAGAGCTGCTGCTTCTTGCCACCCTTAATAACCTATCCTGCCCTTTCTAGCAGTTGATAGAAACTCTGATTTGTTTGTGTTTGTTTGTTTTGCTGGTATGGTGGAGTTTGGACTACTGTGCAGCAAGGTATAGCTATGTAAGAGCCAATGAGAGGCAAGGAAAACTCTGGTTGTACTTCAGGGCAGGCTGCTCTACAGGAGCTTGAAGCCAATCTGTCTTCGCTCTGTTTTAATAAGGACACGATGGCTGGTGCTTTAGCAGCCATTTTGGTCTCCTAGAGACACATCCTCTGATGGCTAAAGGAAGGAAACAGGGTGGGGTGGGGCTGGATCCTGGCCACTGCAGTGATGCTTGGTTGGTAGGGATAGTTTCCTTCGTGATTTTTGTTATGTAAGAGGAGAGCACGCCTCTCTTAATTCTCTGTTGGAGCGTTCTCTAACAATCACGATAATGGATTCTTCAATCCATAGACCTGAACCAACAGCTTCATAATCACACGGGAACTGGTTCCAAATGCAAATCCTACAGCTCCATCCACCCTAGAGTGTAGGGATGGAACCCAGGACTTTGCATCAGTGGCACAGAGCATCTGCACCGCGTTCTGGACCAAGCCACACCGCGGTCCTTGTGACGCACATTTTAATGAACCCTCCAGTGATCCAATGTGCTCTCCAGTGTGAGAACCGTGGTCTACCAGTGATAGGCTTCACTCTCCTGTGCACTGTGGGATTCAGTGGTACCCCGGCCTCTATACATAAGCATCCTCATCTGAGAGGGATGATGAGAAGTGTCTCAGACGCTGCCATGTGAATCCAACAGAGGGTGGGGACAGTGCAGACGCTGCTTTGGTTCTTTAGTTTCCTTTTCTTGTTCAATTGTGTGTGTGTGTGTGTGTGTGTGTGTGTGTGTGTGTGTGAGTGTGTGTGTGTGTGTGTGAGAGAGAGAGAGAGAGAGAGAGAGAGAGAGAGGAGAGAAAAGAGGAGAGAGAGAGAGGAGAGAGAAGAGAGAGAGAGAGAGAGAGAGAGAGAGGAGAGAGAAGAGAGAGAGAGAGAGGAGAGAAAAGAGGAGAGAGGAGAGAGAAGAGAGAGAGAGAGGAGAGAAAAGAGGAGAGAGAGAGGAGAGAGAGAGAGAGAGAGAGAGAAGAGAGAGAGAGAGGAGAGAAAAGAAGAGAGAGAGAGAGGAGAGAGAAGAGAGAGAGAGAGAGAGAGGAGAGAGAAGAGAGAGAGAGAGGAGAGAGAGAAGAGAGAGAGAGAGGAGAGAAAAGAAGAGAGAGAGAGGAGAGAGAAGAGAGAGAGAGAGAGAGAGAGGAGAGAAAAGAGAGAGAGAGGAGAGAGAAGAGAGAGAGAGAGAGAGAGGAGAGAAAA
>NW_022196911.1:109363000-109367818 GCF_008632895.1 Mastomys coucha
AGGTAGGAGGAGGAGGAGAAGGAGGAGGGGGAGAGGAGGAGGAGGGGGAAGGGAGGGGAGGGGAGGGAAGGAGGAAGAGAAGAGGGAGGAGGAAGAGGAGGGAAAATGGCAAACCAAAACACCAAGTCTTTGGCTGGAGCAGTGCATGCTTGTGAAGGTCGGGGAAGGTTGACAATCTCAGCATCAGTCCAGGCCTTCCACCTAGTTGAAGACAGGGTCTCCTAGTTTTTGTCGCAGTGTAAACCGCACTAGCTGACTTACAAGCTTTCAGGGGTTTCCTGTTTCTACCTCCTGCTTTGCAGGGGGAATACCGGGATTGCAGATGTATACTTTACAGACCCGTGCTCAGCTTTATTGGGTTTGGGGATTAGAACTCAAGTCCTCATGTTTCTGTTGCAAGTACTTAACCCAGGGAGCCATCTCCCCGGGGTCCTCAGTTGTTTCTTGACCCCAGATTGACCCTAGATACACGTCACAATCTCCTAGGAAGCTTTTCCAACTTCCGATGGCCAGGACTTGCCAAGCCCCATAAAGTTAGGAACCTACAAAGTCAAAGCTGCCCAGGTGGATCCAGTGCGTGCCTTGCTCAGCACCTCTGCAGCTGGCACGGGCCCTGGGGAGAATCACTTCTGGCTGTATGGAGGTGCTGAGTCTGCTGATGGGAAGCATATCAGCTCCCAAGACGAAGCTGTACCAAGAGTGTGCTGGGGGCAGCTTGGGAGCAGGCATCCCTGTGGACACATGGGGTGGAGTTCCTGGCAGCTGGGTCAGCCTATTTCCCATAAGGACACCCTTTTGGTCTCTCACATGAATAATTATGCACAGCCCCAGCGTCTGTGAATACAGAGTCCCAGGAAGAGCCACACAGATGAACTTGAACAGAGGCAGAAGGTGAAGTCCTTTCCAGTGGCTGGCCTTGAACCTAGGACATGAACCCAAGCAGGCAGAGAAGCTGGACCATGCGTCTATAACTGACTGGAACAAGGGAGATGGGGTCAAATGTGAGGTTTGAGTAAGCTGATGTTCCGTCCCCTGAGGAGGAAGGATTCAGTCCAAAGGTACTGGCGCTTTCCCCTGCAGAGGCATCTGTGCCATCCATTACTCCATTCTCAGTCTGTGCTCACAGAAGCCTGAGCCAACTTTTTTTTTAAATTTAATATACTTTTAATTAAAATGTAATTACATCATTTCCTCCTTGCCTTTCCTTCCTCCAACCCTTCCCATGTTCTCCCCATCCTGACTTTCCTCTTTTTTTTTTTTCAATTATTTTACACACACACATCCGCGTGCATACACAGACAGACAGAGACAGAGACAGAGAGGCGGAGGAGGCCATCTTTATTGTTTGCGTGTATACTACTTCAGGGCTGACCACTTATATTGAAGAGCCAGTTAGGGGGCTTGTCTCTGGGAGAGACTAATTCTCCCTCTCTCAGGATTCATAAGCTGCCTGTACCCAGGGATGGGGGGGGGGGGAGATTTCCCTTATATCTACAGAGAAGGAGTTCTCACTCTGCATCAAAGCCCCTCCTCTTTACAGTAAGTGCAGACCATTACAGAAGTCCACAGCTGGTTATAGTTCAGAGATCAGCAGGCTCATGGGAAGTCTAGCCCCAAGCACACATCTCAACACAACTGCATGGAGGGCTCAGGAACCATCCTGCAAGAACAGGTGAAAAGACCACAGGAGCCAGAGGCCAGGGAGGTCTGCTGTGCGGTTGTATTGCCTAGAAACGGGGCACAAATAAGACCTGGGCGCAGACGACATCAGTAAACACGTTAACTTGGAAGGCCAACCTTTTCTTTATTTCACTTGGTTCTAATCATGAAGTCCGGGATGTCAAAGGAAGTATAGGATATGGAGGAGGGAGGAAGAAGAAAGGAATGATGCAGAAGAGAAGAGGAAATGGGGAGGAAAAAAAAGGAGAGAGGAGGAAGACAGGGAACAGGAGTGGAGAAGGAGGAAGAGGAGGAGAGAGAAGAGGAGGAAGAAGAGAAGCATGTGTAGGGGCTGGGTGTGGTGATGCACACCTTTAATACCAGCAGTCAGGAGGTAGAGGCAGGAGAATCGGTGACTTAGAGTTTAGCCTTGTCTACATACAGAGATCTAGGCCAGGCAAGGTATACATAGTGAGACCCTGTCTCAAGAAGAAGAAAAAAAAAGAGCAGAAAGGGAGAGAAAGATGGAGGAAGATAGGGAGAGAGGCAGGGAGGAAGGGAGAGAGGCAGGGAGGGAGGGGGAGAGGCAGGGAGGGAGGGGGAGAGGCAGGGAGGGAGGGAGAGAGACAGGGAGGGAGGGAGCAGCAGCTAAGATTCCTGCTAGCCTCAAGTTCGCCCATCACATCAGGCAGGACTGGAATGAACAGCTTCCCTGTTTCCTGCCTATTTATTTCAGCCCACCTGGTAGCCCAGGTGGGAAGACGAGGGACCAGGTGTAAACCTATGAAGTCCACAGGGAAAGCCAGGGGTTCTCTAGGAGACTGGAGCACAGAGGACTTGCCTCTACCTACCCGCTGTCCTTTCCCGAGGGCCCCCCACCTTCTACCATGCAGCTTTCTTCCAGCTGCCTGAGATAAGGAAGAAGAGACACAGCTGCTCTGGTCCGGCAGAACCAAAGAGGCTAGGGGTTGGAGTCCAGGTCCTAGCCCAGGCCTATCGCAGACCCTGGCTGTTCTTAGGAACTTCTAACAAGTAATTCTGTACAACAGGGAACTCTCAGGCTCAAGGGCTTTGCTGCTCCCTAACATTGTCTCTCCATGTCCCTCCTCCCTCTTCCTATTCTATCCAGAATACCTCTCCCATTTGACTAAGATCCCAAAGATCCCTCCCGTCTGTGCAAATGTCCTGGCTC
Source organism: Mastomys coucha (assembly GCF_008632895.1). Lineage (NCBI taxonomy): Eukaryota > Metazoa > Chordata > Mammalia > Rodentia > Muridae > Mastomys > Mastomys coucha. The sequence continues at coordinate 109,365,852 of NW_022196911.1, forward strand.
CTGCAAACAATGTTTGTTTGTTGTTTTTGTTTTTTGTTTTAATAAGCCTGAGAAGGCTTCCAGATGTGCTGTTTGTATTGTGGTGTTTCTCTGCTCCAGTCTCCAGAGACTGATTCATGATACACAGCAACCTGAAAGAACATCAGGCCACCAGGCTCTTCCTGAGGGAGCAGGAGAGGAGCCCTCCACCAGGGCCACAGCACAGCCAGTTCACGCATTGACTCTTCTACCACAGAGGAACACAGTCAGCTGCTTGCCGTCCCAACCAGTTTCTTCCACAATCGTGGGGGAGACATGTATCTTTGAGGTCATGCCAAAGCCAGCAGAGAAGCAAATATCAGAGAGTCACAGAGAGTCAGCTCACAAGATTTCATTCTGACTGAGTGCCCACCTCAGCTCTCCATTACACTGAGTGTATTTGGGACATAGAGGCAGGGACAAAACAACAGGAGAGTAACCCTCTTCTTCAAGACGTGACCTGACCATGTGAAAAGAAATCTTAGGAGCTGAGCCAACCTGAAGAGGAAACGGAATTGGTGCTTGTCAAAGCCCCTTCTGAGGCTCGTGGCCTCTGGCCTACAGAATGGTAATTGCCATGGGGCCAGCTTATGCACACATAGCCACACATGTACCCTTCCTGACACGAACACACCTGAGGGCCCAGGATTCTTTGCACAAGGTGACGCCTGCTCCCTTTGATGATGCCGGATCCCATTGGGTGAGGAACCAGACCTCAATAAAACCCTGGCATTATCAGAGGCGGCTAGTTTGTGATCGCACCGGGCTGTTATCTCAGACCAGGGTGGGGCTGCTTTGCGGTTCACTGCTGCAAAGCATTAACTTGTAGGTAGATCAAAGACCCTTCCGAACCCGCCAACCTGGGTCCCTTATTGATCCCCCAGTAGACTGTTCCTAAAGATGGACTTTGGAGATAATAAGACCCCACACCCAGACTCTCGGAGTCTCTTCATCTACTGTGTCTCTTACTGGGACTGGATCGCTGTGTTCTCTGTTTATTCAGGTCTGTCAGCTATTGGCTGCTAGCTGTAGACAAGCAGGGGCAGCCATGTCAACTTTCTCTTGAGAGTGCCAAGATTATTGTCTGCAGTTAAAAGGTATATTGGATGGTGGATGGATGGATGGATGGGTGGATAGATGGATGATGGGTGATGGATGGATGGATGGATGGATGAGTGTAGCTAGGTAGATGATAGATAAATGGGTGGCTGGGTAAGTGGGTAGATGGTAGGTAGATGAATAGATAGATAGATGGGTGAATGGATAGATGGGTGAATAGCCAGATAATTGGTGGATGGGTCAATGGGTGAGAAGGTAGGTAGATGAGTGGACAGTAGATGGGTGGGGTGGATAGGTGATCATGGATGAATAGATGCTTGTGAACAGTTTGTGGATGGATGGACAGATGGTGAGTAAATGATGAATGAGTGATTTTGTACAAGCTGAGTGGATAGACAGATGGACAGTGGGTGGGCAGGTAGGCAGATGAGAGGCACAATGAACAAACCAGGTTACCAGCAACATGAAGTGGCTATCCTACAAGCATAGAAAGGACTTGGAGCAAGGTCGCTCTTTCCTTCCAGTGGGAAAACCTTCCAGGTGTAGATCTCACCAGAGACACCTGAGCTTAGCCAACCAGATCCAGATTCAAGTCGTGGAGTGGTCGCTTACAGGTTCAGGATCCTGGACAACTTACGTTAGTTTCTCTTTAACTCATCCCTAAACCAAAGAGACCAGGGGCAGCCACTATGTGAGGGCTGAGACCCTTTTCCCCTCTTCCATGGGATATCTATTTCAAAATGAACTCAGCACATTTCCAAGGAAGGACATGGAGCCCCTTTCACAGTCCACTGATCTCTCTCCCTCCCTCTCTCTCCCTCTCCCTCTCCCTCCCTCTCTCCCTCTCTCCCTCCCCCTCTCTCCCTCTCCCCCTCTCTCCCTCTCCCTCC